>NW_028277871.1:0-189364 GCF_059751315.1 Micrasema longulum | reverse complement strand
TGCCCTAATTTCATTATATTATAAGTTTGACAGAAGCTATTTGGAATACGCATCTCAGGTATAGAATCCCCAGAATGCCATACATATAACAAGAATAGAAAATATTCAAAACTAATTTATTAAGTACCTAAAATACAAAACCGGTATTTCTTATGTGTCAACTCTCACTGCCTCCACCTACCATGGAATCACTTCTTTACAATACCGCTGAGTGTGTACGGACTAACTACTGCTTTACAAAATCATGACAGGAATAGTTGACTGTAAATAACTACTTAGCTTAATAACAATACATTTGCCAGCCAGGATTTGAAGACGGAACCACCTGTTTCATGTACCAATAAGTAAAACATCGTATGTTAAAAATGTTTTTTTTTGTAGGAGTTTTTCAGTGTACAATACAAAATTTAAAGATAAAGATTACACAAAAATCACTCTGTCTGATTTAAATTTACACTAAAAAAATCCATTATGTAACTTAGTAGACATTACAATAATAAATATGTACATATCCCTTCCCCTCCTGATCTTCTCTTCAAGCATTTCGTCCTAATCCCGCCCAATTAACAATAACTTACTGTTCTTAAAAAATATATAAAATTCTTTGATTATTGAAAAATATTTACGAGTATATGAAAATAACATTTTTATATGTATAAACTTATATGTATTTATTTAATATGTTATATATTTTCTTAACAAACTTTATATACTTTGTGAAAATCTGTTATTAGTTCTGAGTTTATACAGTTTATCTGTTTGTTTACTATAAACATGTATGTAGAACTTTTGATTTTCCAAATAAAAAAGATGTAATTGGGCTTTTTGGCCTGTTGTGGTTTTAAAAATAAATTTAAGGTTAAGTCGTATACCGGGTATTTTATTCAGGCTAAAAGCTTAAAATAATTTAATATTTACTCAGTATAAAATTAAAAAAAATGGAAAAATTAAAAACATGTTCTTAAGTGAGCACTTAACATCACTTAAATAAGATATAAAAGAGTAAAATTGGAACAAAACTTAAATGCTTGAATTCTCAAAACAGGGATTTGAGAGTTAAAGTTCTTACCAGTATACCCACGATATAATCTAAATATACTGGAAGATTAATTTGTATGTTCTTAATTATTATGCTAGAACGAGATCTCATGCACTGTTTGACGCCGTAGAAATGCAAGTCAGAATTCACCCATTAAAAGGGGAATTCGCTTGCTGAATACGGCTTCTGCAGATAATATGGACCGACATCGTCAGTTTAGCAGCTTTCTGCTTTCTATTAATTAACTTCTACCTTATGTTTACAGTTTGCATCACGTGATGAGTGAAAGGACCCGTACAGTAACGCAGACTACATTAATTGTCAAATAAAAACCCTTTTTTTTATTGGAGTTAGACCGCTATTATTCTAAATGTTTCATATTATGTGTGTCCCTATTCAAATCAAACAAAACGTGACACTAAACTTAGCCAATAAACGCGGCTTAGTACAAATGTTTCCATCAAAATATTTTTTCACATTTTTTAAATAATAATAATTGTACGTACTCGGGCTCTGTAATGTAATCGTGTATTGACCTTTTATATCCAAAAATATTTTATTATTTTGTCTTTATTTTTGTCATAGAAAAACATATATATTTTTTTACACATTTATCATCATCACCCAGTGGTACATAGGGCACTGCATTGGTTAATCAAATGCAGCGTATTTCAACTATTTGTTACATGAAGGTGTGGTAATCAGCCTTAAGCTTCAGGTATCAGTCTAAGTACATTGAAAACAAAGAACGGACGCAGCAGCCGCCTATAACAAGCGTCTTGAGGATACGGCGGCGGACCTAGTTTGGACACGTGCTGCGCTGCGCATGCCTCTGGAGAACCTGAACCCGTGTTGCCTCTTCTTTATACCTGCGGGCTCCCACCGTCTTAGAAGGCCATCGATGACGATTTTAACTTTATTTGGTGGAACTAAGGGACGCGGGATCGATATGGAAGGAGTCAAGAGTGTCAATTGGGGATAAGGTTTCCTGGAGGCGTCTGGTTATGTCCACATGCACACTTGGGTATGAAAAAAAAGACGTTGAAATATTAAATTTTACAAACCTGCAAAATCAATATTTCACATCCACCCTGACAGGAATTCAACCCAGCACCTTAAGAATGGTAGGTGAATGCGCCAACCACTTCACTACGCATCAGACTTATCCACTACTCGATTTTCTTATTGAGGATTTGTACCTGACAGCAGCCACCGAGTCGAAATACTCCTCAAGAATTTTGGTTATTTCACACATACTGAATTGTTCATCCGCCTGGACACAGAATAATTGCTTTACTGGTAAAAATTCAATAAATATACAGACTAATATAGTCTCGTGGTAAAGTCACACACTTAAAGTTCATACGTTTGAGGTTTGAACCCCTCTCTTCCGCAAATTTTTTTTATTAAACTTAATTCGATTGAATTGATTCGTCTTTAAATGGAATTAACTTTTCTATTGAGGGGCATATTGCGAAATGGAATGTAAAATAAAAGGTGGTATTTATGTTATTTGAATTTAAAAAAAATGGCAAGAAGAAAAATACGTACAAAAATAGAACAAGCAAGACGTGTATATTATGTTAATAAATCAATTAATATCGACACTTGTCTTCAGTGAAAAAAGGAAAGAAAAAAAAGAGAAATTAAGGATTTAAAAAAAATATTCAACACTTTATAAACATATGTTGTTGAGAATTGGACGAGGTGAGAATAATACCTTGTTCTAGAAGGAGAAAAAATAAGATAGTGGACTGTATTGTTAGGAAGGAAGGTTGCGCAACTCCACTAACCTGCTGATGATCAGGCGTGACGTTCGCTGCAACCTGGCTATTGAAGCTGGTGGTCGTAAGACGCTGGCACAGCTTGCTTAATGAATGATTTGTTAAGCATTTCACTTGGTAGATGTCAGATTAGTACTGCAATGTTAAAAAATGTAGAATTATTGTTGCGTGAAGTGCACTTGGAAATGAGAAGGACAGAAAACAGCCAGTCCACAGTTTTAAAAAACGGAGATATTAGTGTTATCGGGTGCAGTAAGGATAATTCCATGTTCTCCCAAAAACAGCCAGACCGCTTTAATATATAAAATACTGTCCATTACAAAAACGGCATTTCTCAATTTGCAGAAAACACCTACAGCACTAGAAAATTTTTACGGTATTTTAAAATCATTAAAACTGCTCAAATACTTAATAAAATTCTTGTTTGTAGTAGAAAAAAAAACTAATGATTTCATTATTTATCATTTGTCAAAGTCAAAAATACTCAAACTGTTGTGAAGATTTGATTTTTCACCCTTTTTAAAAAGGTGCTATTATCTCAGTTTAAATTATCTATGGCTAGCTGTTTTCTGCATAACAACGTGCAATTGAATATATTCAAAATAAAAAATGATTGCTTTTCATAGAGAAAAATTAAAACAAATAGTAGTTGAAATGGAAGATAAATGTTAACTCTCCATTGTATTCCGGGCCCTGGAATTTGACGCTTATAAAATCGATGGTAATATAAAATGACAAATACAAAAATTGATGCCGATGAAATTAAACCCGAAGAGAAATTAAATAAAGCCTGAAGACCCAAGTCTTCTAGCATCTTATAGCCGATGAAAGGCGACTGTTTCCCGCTATGAAATTTTTGTTTCAACTAAAATTTTGCTAAACATGGGATAAATAATTAAAATCGGAAACACAAAAGGGTAAGAGGAAAACAAATGGAGTAGTGGCTGGTCATTTAATTCGGAATGTGTGAAAGTGTATGTCCGATTTCATTGTCTTTTTGCTGATATCGGGCGTAAAGAATAACGACTTAAGAGATATAAATAATACGGTCACATTAATCTTCTGTCCTCAGCCCAATCCCAGTATTAGAAAACATACTGTATTTTTACTCTGCCTTCATCCAAAATATAAGGCGTTAACACGAGTTGTGTCTGTTTTAACACATCGAGTAATTAAAAAATAATTTTTCCGCTCTACAAGATGTTGTTTTTGCTTTCACGTTACATTTGTTATTTTTTGAATGGATGGACGACAAGAAAATGGTAAAACAAGTATATATGGCAAAAATGAACGGCAACGTTAGACGAAGACGGCCAAGGAAGTCGTGGCATGATCAGATAAACCAAAATCTTAAGTCTGGTCATGTCAAAAGCAGACAGAACTGAAGGGCATGTATGACAAGATGTATGAATGTGGAAGAGGCTAGGATTGTATGCCAGGATCGACGTGTGTGGCGGTCCATTCTCTCTTCCTACCCCCACGGGGAAACGGCGTGATGGTAGTAGTAGTAGTAGTAGTTTAAAATGAAATATCTAGTTGGCAAAAGTGAGCATTTTTGATACTTCCTTCTGTTACCGTTCAATCTAGGTAAAAAAGCTGTCAAAGCTGCTCGCGATATTTGCGCAGTGTACGGTGAAGATACTATGAATTATTGACTAATTCGTTCTATTTATTTTATTGTGTCCTCTTGTAACAATAACAATGTATAAACACACATATATACATTTATATTTTTATTTTAAATACATTAAACGCCCATAGAACTTTTACAATACAAATTTGCTTATTTAATACATAATAAAGTTTATAAACAAAAATTGGTTTCAGTTACACTAGTAAAAAGGTTAAATAAGGTATTCAATGTTTTTAAAAATAAGCGTAATATCCTTTATAAATATATTAAAAAGAAGGCGACCCAGGGAGAACTCTGAGGAACTCCCGAGGAAGCTGAAAATTCATTTGACAAATATCCATTGAATTTCACAGCAAGTTTGCGTTCAGTCAAATAAATTGATAAACAATAAAGAAAGGTACCTTAATTGCTTAGTTTTTGCAATTTTTCTATCAATATTTTAAGGTTAACAGTGTCAAATGCTTTTCAAAAGTCTGTGTACATGGAATCTTCTTCTAAACGACTTGAAAACGCCTCGCAAATATAATTCTCATATAACAGAAGGTTTGTTACAGTTGATTTTCCAGATGTAAATCCGTGTTGAGGAAATGTGATTATATCCCTGAATTCATATTCGCATATACATATTTACATAATATTTTATACATACATATTAAAAGTGATGTTTTTTGTTGATATTTCTTGATAAAACTCCATTATTAATGATTATGATAAAATTATAAAAAAAATCATCAATGAAACTTCTTAGTTTAGTTTTACTTTTTATTATTTTGACCAACGAGCGCTTTCGCCTAAGTAAGCATCTTCAAGACTGGTGAATTAATTACAACTTTTACTGCTTTTATACTATTCTTAACATATTTTGGAGATAAGATCAAAAAAGTATTTTCACAGGGGACAAAAAACACAAATATTTACAATTGGTTTGCTAAACAGTTCATTTTTGGGAGTTTTCAGACCGAAATTGGGATAAAGCTTTTATTATTTAAAATGTGGGAAAATAACAAATGGTGAAATACAACAAAGTGGGAAATACACATTTTAACAGATAAAAGTTAGCGCAATACTTTGATTTTTTGACAGGAAAGTTTAAATACCCATAGATGAATGACGAAATATTTGAAGATACGTACTTAGATAAAACATTTGTTTATGGAATGAATTGATTCATTTTGATAGTTAATTTCATGTTAATCATTTTATTTTAGTAGTAAATAAATTAATCAAACGGAACGTAGTTATATATTAAATTAATGGTTTAAGTAAAGGAGAGTTCGATAAATTCCAGTTGCCGGTTAATTATAACTGCATTAAGTTTAATTCTATCAATTTCTGATGATTCTAATTTATCTATTTTTTCCCTTTGCATTGCATTTGAATAAAGTAGTATGTTGGGCCAGAGACAAAAATGTGATACCTACCCACAAAAGGCATAACAACATATCAACCAGGGCCCAGTAGGCAGCAAATAAATCCAACGTGTAACACACATACAGTAAATGTGGCGTAACCATAATCATTACAAGTAGGTAACCTCAAAATCAGGATTTTTTATTTAACCACTAAAAACACGGTTGTATCTTCCTCTATGAATGTTTTAAATAGAAAAGTCGTGATGCATTTAAATAATATTATGATGATTTTAATGGATTACTTTGTTTTCAAAATGTAGTAAATTGATATTGTTTTCGCTGTCAAAAGTATGGTTCAATGATTTTAAGTGTGTTGCAAAATAAAATTTGACATTTTTTAATCTATAGGAGGCAATATGTTCTTTGAGTCTTGTTTGTATTGATCTACCACTTTGACCTATATCTGTACCTTCACAATCATTGCACTTTAAAATAAACCAAGAAGTTCCATATTTATAATTTTATCATAATCATACATATTAAGTATATAAATATCATTAATACTTTTTAAGTTATCCCACATTTTACATTTATAAATACATATTGGTCGTTTACCAGTTATTCCACATTGTATCGTATTTAGTGCAATAATCCAGAGAGAAAATACCGGAATAAGTTTGTATTCTTTACAACTGAAATTGCCGATTATGGAGTTACTTAGTTGTAGTAATTACTTCATGAAATGTAAACGATTAAAAAAAAAAAATAATTTATTAATTTAAAAAAACCTCTCTATAGTCCTTAAAATAAAGCTTGATTAGAATGACAGTTGTTAGCAAAAGTGACGACATAACTTTGTAGTAACGTCCAAGGAGTGATTTATATCGACAGATGAAAAATCATTCGTATCTGGCATGTTTTTTTTTTAATACAATGATTGACATATAAATCAACAATATTATAAAAAAACAGCTAAAAAACGAAAAAAACTCAAATAAACCTATTTTTGATGTTTGAAGCACTTACTTTGTGAAATATTATTATTTTATATATTAAAATAAAATTAAATCACTTATTTTAAAATATTGGCGAAATTTTTATTAATAATCAAAAAAATCTTAGTAATAGTCCCATTTAAAATATGTTCCCTCTCCCTAAATTCACACACAAACCCCCTCTCTTCTCTACTTCCGTAGCCAGGCCCACTCTACCTTCACTGAGAAAAAAATATATTTTATGTTAGTTTGTAATTAACCCTGAAGAAGGCATAGTATTGCCGAAACTAGTTGGTTGTAAAAATATAAAAATATAAGTGGTACATAAAAACAAAGTGATTTTATTTTATTTTAATATATCAAATAAACCTAATTATTAACGACGTTCTTACAAGGTTACGTCATTTTGCAAAAATGTTAGATATGGACAAATATATCAATGAAAATCGATCGAATAAAAAAATAATTCATTTGATGTTGGTCAAAAAAAATTTACGAAATGTCTTATTTTTTAAGTGAATATTTGTTTTAAACACACTAAAATCGACTTGTTTTGGCGTTTTTATATAAATTTTCGGAAACAGAATTGAATTTTTTCATGAAAAAACTGATTAAATCGATTTGATCGGTACATGATCAGTGATCAGTATTTTCCATCACTAGTTAAATTAGTTTGGCAGCTGTGATTTTAATCAATCAATATATTTTTTAGGACTATACTCGTAATTATATTATCTTTGTTGTTAATAGAATAAAGTCTTGTATTTAAACTTTCAAACAAACTCAACTTTTAATTACATGGTGTATCTAATTGGATACATTTTATTTATTTATGGGTTGTTGAATTAGTTTATAACATCTTAAGAACTTTCATAAACTTTTAATAATATAACAATTTTGTATCAAAATTTCTAAACAACGTATTTTTAAAAATTAATTTGAAATACCTATTTTGAAGCTTTTTATTTATTTTATCTTCTGTGTCCGAATCGCTGCCACCTTCTACCGATTGCTGCTATAGGCAACATTAGGATAGCAACCAGAAGGGATTTGTTTGTTGTTTGTGTCTATCATTACAGGGGGTTATTTTGGACAGCCACAATTAAGTAGCTCCATACCACGCTGTCCAGACGGGTTGGTATGGGAGATTTTTTAGATCTCCTTCCTTATGTGCTACGGGGATTTAAGTCCGAGCCAATGTTACGGTTATCTCGCCGATTTTAGGTCCTCCGAGCCTCGTCAGTTATTTAGCAGGGGGGACCACGAGCAGGTGAGGTTAACATTTGAGTTGGCCAGGTGTTCTTTCGCCAACGCGAAATAACGGGTAGAAGAAGTGTCGGCAGGCCTCAGACAAGGTGGTCTGATGACATAAGACGAGTAGCAGGAAGTGGTTGGATGCGGTTGGCTCAGGATAGGGAACTATGGAAACTAAAGGGGGAGGCCTATGTTCAACAGTGGACAAGAGACGGCTGATGATGATGATGATGATTTATTTTATTTCTTCAGGTAACTCATTGTACAGCTTTCATCCCCTGTACAGTAAGTTTTGAGACTGTTTTTCTCTTCACTAGTAATCTTATTTACGATTGGTTTAATTTGATTGTATATTTTTTTTATTATACCCTTGATTGGTTTTCGAGCTGGAAATAAATTATTTAAATAAAGCAACTTGGAAACCTTAGATAGTAAAAACCGATTCATAATAAAAATAAAAATAAATAACCAAATAAAAAATATTTCCTTTAGTCCATTGTCTAGTTTTAAAGGTCGTATCCATCTCACATTACGCTTCCCATCCTTACAAGACAAAATTACTCGATTTATTAGATCCATACGTAATATTTAGTAAACATTAAAAAAATAAAAAAGGATAGAATTAAGAAGCTTGTAACTAGTCTGTAGAAAAAACTTTGAAACTAGTCGGTAGAAAATAGAGATTAGAAAAAAAATAGTTTTTATTTATTTTACTATAATGAGTTAGTGTTTCATGCATTGATTTTATATATTATTTTAGTTTGTAATTTATTCAAATAAATACGATTTTTACCTCATTTTTTAAACATTTTTCACTATGTTTTTTTTTATATGTATTTGACCATGCTTTTCACTATGTCAACTAACTTTTTTTTATGTATTGATTACGGTAACTTTTTTTTGACTGATTTAGAGCGTTGTTAATGTCTCTAATAAGATAGTGAAAGCAACTTTGTATAAATCTATAATTTTATGGATATAAAATGATAGTAAAAATAAATAAATTTACCCTGAAGAAGACATGGTGTTTTTGCCGAAACCAATTGGTTATTAAATTTTAAATAAAAATATTTTATTTTCATCTATTGCATAACTACTTTTTCTTACATTTTGTATCCAGGATTTTAAAGGCAATGTTTCCATTCATTTTTTGGGGATGAAATATCATTTTGAATAAGAAAAATACACAAAGTGTCATGCGAAGATGGGTTAAAATATGGTCAAATACTTTCTTTACAGTTAAACATCCCACGGTGGCGAAAGTTCGGTCAGTTTTGGGGGGAAAAAATCTTCTCGATACAAGATGGCCGCTTAGTTTCGCTCGTAAAAACATCGAACCGTGAATTCTTTCACAAAAAATGATTGATCGCGCTTTTATTATTTATTTTCTCATTTAATGCAGCAGTTTGGTGAAAAGCAGTTTATTTCTTTCCGTATCAACACAATAGAAGCGAAAAATTTCAAGGGTAAAAATGGATAGAAAAGTTATCCAGCATAAAAAGGTTAAAAATCAATGTAACCTGTAATTTTCATTTGATATTTTTTTTAAATGTATTTATAAATGCATCTACACAATAGATTTTATAATGTATTCTAGATTTAGTATACCCACGCACAAGCCATGTCTATGTGATTTTTTTAAAATATAAATAAATAAAATTATATATTTTATGTAATAAAAATGTAAAAAAAATAGTGAATAAATAATAATAATAATTATAGTATTTTTTAAAAGAAAAAGTAAAAAAAAAATTCTGTAAAAAATATATAGAAAACGATGACAATTCGTAAGCTCATATTTGACTGACTTTCATATTTCCTTCTGTAAAATGTTTTTCATCTCTGTTGGAATATAATTATTAATTCCCTATGGTGGGTGATTCTGCCTTTGTCTACGACCATTTGGAAATACTCAAAATATTGTTAATTATACAAACTCATCTAAGAAGAAGTATGTAGAATTAGGTTGTCGAAGGTTTGAGTTCTTACCCCAGTTAGAGATTGACAGAAGACACGAGGTTGCTGTTTGATGGTTTTTTATCACATGGCAAATAAATAGTGAATTGTGTGGCGCGAGTGTGACGTCGACGATGGGTTGAAGAGACTGCACTTGAACTACATGCTGGAGCTAAGTGACGTCGTCGAGCTGGACTGAACTTGTTGGGCTGACTAACTGGCGCTGCCACGCCCTGAGATCTCTTTAAAGGCGACGTTTCTTTGTACTTAATTTCTTCACGGTAGAAACAATGTGAATGTACTGCAGAACGATGATCCCGATTTCATGTCCAATACTGATAGAGTTGCATTAAATGTGATATAGGTTTCTACAGAAAATGATGGCGTTGCTTTCTTCGGTCATCGCACTATTGCAGGTGAAATGTTTTAGCACGTGCGTGTCATCGATTATGGACAATGAACCCCAGAAGTATATAATAAAAATAAAAAATGTTTTCAGTTTTCCATAGTGGGTAAAATAATTCAGTCAGATGAATCTTACCCACATTTATAAAGTGAAAGTGCATTTCTCCACCTACTTAAAACCGTTTCAAAGACCGTCAGTCTTCCTATTGGCTTTACTCATTCAAACAAAAGAGTGTTTTTTTTTCAATAAACGAGTTCCTTATTTAAAATAGTAAATTTTATATACCGCGATTTTTATTGAATATAACTCTACTACAATCTCCCATTCACTGTGTGTTTGGCAAATTATATATTTCATTTTCAAAAATATTATATTTCATTTTCTAATAATATAGCACAAATTTTACCTAACAATATTAGGCCAGCTTTTTATACAAATAATAACATAGGTAAATATTAACAAATTGTAAAGATAAGGATGATAAATTAAATCATTCGGGAATTTATAAATTAAATTGTTTAAATTGCCCAAATTTCTATATTGGAAAAACTTCACGTAAATTTAAAGTTAGAATCAAAGAACATATAAGATGTCTGAGTAATAATAATTTTTCAGAATTCGCAAATCATCTTATATCCGAAAACCATGAATTTAATCAAGAAACGTGTGTAGAAATTTTGCATGTCAATAAAAATGGTTTTCGTTTAGATAAATTAGAACGATTAGAAATTAGTAAAGCCATTAATCAAAAACTTCAAATAATAAATAATCAATTAAATTTAATTTCGAGTCCTCTTTTAAAACTATTCCCGTTATGATTTATTTTATCTTCTTTCTCTCTCTTTCTTTCAATTTTCGGTCTCTTTCATACAATATTTTATTATATATTGCAACGCGTGTAATTATAAGTTAGTTGAATTCCTGACGATGAGATAGTTACCTCGAAACCGGTCGAAGTGTAAGTAAAAAAAAATAAAAACATTAAGTGGTTTATACAAATTTATAAACAAATAAGTGTAAAATGTCATACCACAAAGTAAAAAATGTTTTTGATAACAATAATAAATTATATATTAAATTATATCGAGACGTATCAGTCTCTTTTAAGGACACCAATTAAACTAACGTTCAACTTCATACGTTTTCATAAACTAATCATTGCATGTAAGGGTTGCCTGGTATGTGGGTTTTATATTTTTTTGCAATAACTATGTTGAAGGTGTATAGTGGGTTTTGCGTTTAATTGGTGTCCTGATGAAGAGACGAGTACATCTCGAAACAGGTAGACATAGAAAAGACGGTTAGTGGTTATATATAAATATTAAGGAACATTTTTAAATCATATATTTTTTCCTATAGTATTAAATAACTTACTTGTATGAATAAATATTATTTTTTTCACCTTATATGTAAAAAGCACTAAGTGTCGTTTATTTCAATCGTAAAAAGACAGTAGTTGATTCATTGAGACTACGAAAAACCTCAAAAAATAAAATAGAAAAACTCTACCAGGGAACATATTAGAATGAATTTTGCAATAAAGTGATTATGATATAATTTTCTTTGGTCCAAATTTTTATTACGTAGGGCAGAGGTTTTAAAACTTTTCAGGGTCTTGTGATAAAAAATAAAATAAATATGTTGAAATACCGATAATATTTTGAGTATGTACTAATGTTTGTAGACATGGCTAGATTTAATCCCTTGGGGATTTATAAATATATAAATGCATTGCAACAAAATAGAAAAAAAATCTGCGAAGAATATGGGAGCCAAAAGTCTTTCTCAAAAATGTTTTTGAAATCTCAATAACTCCCTAGGGAAGGGAGTTAAATCTTTTGTCTACAAACATTTGGACGTACTTAAAATACTATTGATTTTAATAACTGATAAAAAAAGATATACATAAATTTAAAAGTATTTTCAGGCGTTGCCTAGTAGGTGAAATAAATCAGCCAGATGATTCTTACCCACATCTTCAAAGGTTTCAGCTTTTTTACTTTGCAAAAGTCAATGTTGATGTTTAACCTGTCCGGGAGTGAGTTTCTGCCGACAAAACTGTATCTGGGGAGTGAGTTTTTTTTTCATGTTTTTTTTTTACTTTTTATAATTTTATGTCATTGTCAATGCTATAAGCAACATATTTTCTTGAATAAAAATAATAAATTATACCAGTAAATATGATTTATATCAAAATTATCGATGTTTTATTTCATGGGTTGTCAACCATCGGTTTTACAAGCCCAAATAATATTTCTGAAAATAATCGGACGTACATGTACGCCCATACTCCATTGATGAAAATTTTGTTTGGACGACCATGTACGGCCATACTCCCGGACAGGTTAAACATAGGTAGAGTATAAATATATTACTCACTATATAAAGTGGTCACTTTAACTAAATGATTTATTTATTTAACACTTTATACACACATACAATATATGTACATATAAGGGCGGGCATATTGCCTTAAAGCAATTTCTTCCTACCTAGCCAAACTGTTTAGTTTGAGAAAATTACGTGTAAAAAGTACGTCGACATATTGATGCTTACGATTTTATACAAAATTAAAAACAAAAACTTATTTTTAAAAAAGGATTCGCTGCCAAAAACAATGCAAAAGTTAATAAAACTAATGTCCTGGGTGGATGGGGTTTGCGCCAAATCTTAAGAAATCTGGCAGAAAACCCCTCCCTCTAGGATGCCGTTTTTCATCCCTAAGTTTTCACTTTTGCCTTCCTTGTACCCGCGACTACTCACGAGCAAGATTTCGCGACCCCCAAGGGGGCTCACAGATTAAAAAACACTGAAAAAAACGTCATAATTTTCTAAAAAAATATAAATTTTATAAAGATTTAAAAAAATATTTTCTTCATGGTCAAACCTCTATCCAAGTTCTTTCCTTTATCCTTTTAAGTATAAATACACGTAATAAATATATAAAAAAACACTAACGCGCCCCCACATAGGCAAAAATAACTCACCTTCACATATTCATTCACACACATTCATATACACACACGTGAATACAAACGTCACACACATACAATTTTGTAAATATTTTTTTTATGTTTTACGTATTTTGTGTGCGTTGAGCTGAATTGTTAAGGCTGACTCTTTGGAATGACTTGTTCTGGCTGACTGGGCGTAACCACGCACTGTAGTCTCTTTATAGACCACGTTCCTTTATTCTTCATAAAGCTATGGCGTAAACGTACTACAGGACGTTGATCTTATGTTGACGGACGTTTTATGTGCAATACTGTTAGCCTTGCAGAATATAATATATCAAAATAAAATGATGACTTCTTTCGTCGGTCGTTGCTCTGTACTTCAGGTAAAATCATTGCACATGTGTGTGTCATCTGCAATTTCAAGACGTGCTGTTATCAAGCTCCTATCTGCTATTGAAATCGGGACTAGAATCCTTAACTAGAATTCTTACCTTAGCTGCAAGACGAGAAAGGATCTGTATTAATTTTACAGTGCGCTTATGGTGATTTTTACAAAATCCAAACAATTAAAATTATCCAACTCTACAAATAAATTCCTTTTAAGTTTGTAAGTGAACGTTCTTGATAGAAGTTCATTGTAATTTATTATATAAATAAAAGACGAGTGATACTTTAATCCACAAATTTGAAATATCCAGTGACCGGTTTCATCACTTTTGCGACATCTTCGAGACTGGTATTTTTATTAAGGAGTTCAATGTATTTATACAAAACAGAAGTAAGGATACAGAATTCAACTTTATATGAAAGTTGTGGGAGGTGTAGGTAGGGGTTGTATTGTTCCCAATACAACACCTACCTACTGGCCACAAGGTACCCCCACATACCTAGACTAACAGGCCATTTTTCGGCTAGCCTCCTCTGTAGACACTTGTCCGCTTTTTACTATTGTTCCTCTGTATATCTTGTAAATATACCACACTAATAAATAAAGAAGAGTTTTACTATAAGACCACCAAGGCCGCCCATTAACAACTGGCGACGAGAATAAAGGACAATCCACAAAGAAAAAAATCTATATATATTTGCGACAATACTTTTTTTAACGACATTTTATATTTTGCGACAAAACTTAAGTCATTGCAAGTCAAGAGGAAGCGAAGAATCGGCTCATCAGCGGCATCATCACCACCAAGAGCCAAGGCGTTCGGTGGCTCGTCACGGTCCAGTTGACGAGCAGGGGGCCGAAAGCAGAAAGCAGACCACGGTAGCTCGTCACAGACCAGTTGACGTTCTTTTTGAAATAAAATAAAGTTATTTTTATCTTAGGGATTATTATCAAAAAAAATGGGTTAACTAATGAGTTGATAAAATAATATTTTAATGAGTAGTAAGTATTTTATTTTTAGTGCCCCATTTTCGTGAGTGTGATTTTGTCAATTATGATTTCAGAAAAACAAAGGGTAAAAATTCATTAGTAAAAATATATTACAATGGGTAAAGTAATGAAAAATGCACGTGTGTTATCTGTTCATTAAGTAATTCTACGTCGGGTTTATTTTTTAATCTATTAATTTCGAGAATTTCTAGTTTTCAAGTTTATGGCCTTTAGGTGCAATATGAATTATTTTTACATTCTTTTTTAACCCAAAGGAATATTTATTTTCTATTAAATTTCCATATTTTCGATAATGATCCTTGGTGCCTCCGTGGTGTAGTGGTCAAGACGTTTTACTCACACACGAAAGGTTCCGGGTTCGATTCTCGGTGAGAACACAAAACATTAAAATGTGATTTTTCTCAAGCCCTGGTGTTCTGTAATGTAATTCACCACTGTAAATGGGCCTCCCGGCCTGTTGTGGTGCAAAAATAAATATATAAATAATTTTAAAATATATAAATAACTTTATTTAATTAACTTTCATTTAATTTTGAATTATCTACTGTTTTGTATAAATACATTGAGCTCCTTAATAATGATACCACTCTCGAAGATGTCGCGAAAGCGATGAAACAGGTCACTGGATATTCCAAATTTGTAGATTAAAGTATCACTCTTCTTTTATTTATATAATAAAATAAATTCCTTATTTAAGGAACCATTTAATCCGTAGATGGCGGATAATAACGAACATACCGTTAAAGCTGCTTCCCGCTATCGATTGGCGTATAACGACTGTCGTTACCATTATCGTTATGTAACGAGAGTCGTTAGACTTTATATGCCGATATAAAAATCCTTTTGACCCTCCGATGTAGTATCTGACGCGCGTATAACAATGCGCCAGACTTATATAATATTGTTATTTTGTAGCTTGAAGGGTTGATTATAATATGTTTGTAAGGTCCGAAAAGAAAGGAAAAATTCAATGTTTCTTATTACTGTTTTCTACTTATCTTTTCTTTAAAAAAAATAAATATCTTGTCTTTTTTCTGAAAAAAAATCATCCATGAATTCTAATTGGTTATTTCCATGCAAACGAAATTCATAGTGCATATTCCACAAATTCCAACTTATAACACTAAATCTTATTTAATAAGAACACACGTACAACTTATTTTTTATTGCATTGTATCCTGTATAAAAAAAATATTCAAAAATACGTATTACATCTTAATATGTAAATCTATTTTCTATAATTCTATAATTGAAGATATATATGCATGTAAAATTGTATCGATGAATGCTTTCAAATCGTATGTTTTTTAGTATGTATCTTTGTTGAATTATCTAACAGAATAAATAAAAAAATAAAAAAAGCAATTATAAGCTGAAACAATACTCACTTACAGATTCAAAAACTACTTTTACTCAAATTAAAGACAATACATAACGTACAAAAATGTAATCACTAGATCGTCAATACAAAGACAACTTTAACAAATACAAATTAATACTGCTTTCGGACAAAAGGATTTTGAGCATTATTCAATTAAAATCTATAACCTACTTCCACTATCTATTAAAATATTAGTAATGAAAAAAAATTCAAAAAGGCTATGAAAAAATGGATAGTGGAGCTAGGTATAAGTAAAATGGATTGTCTCATTCGCCCAAACCAATATTCGCCCGAATCGACTGCTCCACAAATATAAACATTAACTTATGTTATGGTTTAGTTCTTTCATTGTGCGTTTATATTATAAATTATCCACAATAATAACACTTTTGTTTGTTTGTGTGGTAATGTATTTTTTATTAATAGTTGTTACCAATATTAAACGCCACAAAATGGATAAATAATAACTCTCCTGTAATGTGACAATTTACGACATTAACCCTAAAAAATCCAACCACACGATAGAAAAAAACTTAGAAATCTTAAAAAATTGACGCAAAAAGTAAAACTATTAGTTCTAACATGAAGTTTAAAAAAAAATATAATTTTGCAAATTGTACATAATTAATGCGTTTAATCAATTAAAAATTTAACAAAAATTAACCGACAACGTTTCGCATACGAATATAGTATGAATAATATTGAAGGGGTTAAAACTGTAGAAGAAATAAAAAAAATGAAAAGTGTTAAATTTTTTAATCATTTTTTGAAAAAAGTATAAATTTTGATATTAAATGTTTCTATTAGTTCCTACGACGCAGACGTAATAAAGTAATTTAAAAAAGCTTTCATCTCTGACGTTCTGAGCAGTTATTTGGTTTTTCTATTTAGTTTTTCTAATTAGTTTTTTTACTTGATTTTTCGTATTTTTTATTTTCTCTTATCTATCCGCGCCTCTGTTGTATTCACCATGATTTGGTCTGACACACGTTTTGTATATCTGAATTATGTTTCCAATAATCATGTGTTCATTGTGCTATACGACATTTCTTAGGCATCCAGATGTTTAACTGAGTAACTGAATAACTGAGATGGATGTGTTCTCACTATCACTATGGCATGTGATGTTAATGATCTTATCTCCCTTGGTATATCACTTTATTTTTTTAATTCTAAAAAGCGTTTTTTTATAAACATTTATTCTGTTTGTGTAAGAAAAGGTTTGAGGTGTATGTATTGTTGTTGTATATTTAGTTATAAAGGTGCTAAACTTGCTTTGTTTCTTTGTTGTTCTCAATATGTGTTATTTTCTAAATGCTAATATTATTTATGTCCCGAATTGAGTTGTTGTAACTCCTGGGAATGTAATTCAACGTATTATACTTGTAAAATACCTTGTGTTTTATGATATAAAAAAAAAGCATTAATAAAAAATAAAGCCTATAAAATAGAGGCATTTTGATTCTTTAAATTTATAGGCTCTGTGTGAGAATCCGTACATTATGTAAGGCTGAGATACGAATTAGCTACAAAATCAAGAAAGGAGCTCTGCGCTGGTTTAGACATGTAGAGCAAATGAGCAGCAAAAAACGGCTAAGAATATTTACAATGCGAATGTTGATGGATGCAGAAATAGAGGAAGACCGAGAAATACCAGAATAGAAAGATGGACATGTCACAATACGGAATAATCGGCGCGCGTGCATGAGAAGTTGTATTGATGTAGAGGAAGCGAGATCTGTATGCAAATATAAAGTGATTTGGCGTTCTATCCTCTCTGTTTACCATAACGGAGAAATCAAATGATGATTTGTTTGTTTTGTCTGAGTGATACTGAATGTATTTGTTTCAGAATAAAAAAAAACTTTTCTTGAAAAAAATCTTTTCGCGAATTTTATATATTACGTGTATCTTGCGTTCTTTCAGTATCCTTTAAAATACACATCGAAGAGGCAATATATAAGTTTATCTGGCGTCCTGAAGCATTTTTCCCCGTTGAATTACTTCGATAGCTGTAACATATTTCAGGATGTCGATTTTTTCAGTTTCAGAACTGAAAAATGGTTCCCTCTGCTTTGTGTTGTTTAAACTTAACGGCCGTTAAGGAATTTCCGATGTCGTTAGCTTTTCTTCTAGCGACATTTAACGATTTTGTTGGCAAAGCTGGGGTTGCCTTTTCCATTACATCTGGCAATTAAAATCAGCGCACACATAATCGAAAACAAGCAAGATTGACAATTAAAAATATTTATTTTTTAAAGGGGAAACTTTTCTTTAAGTTTTAAGTAAAAAAAAATAAATAACTTGTCAAAAAACATTAGAACATAAACAAGCTGATTGAAGTAAGATATTGAAAAGTATTTAAAGTGCATACGGAGAAAGTAAAATAATTTGCTTAACACTATAAAAGGTGTAACCTTTTTGCAACATAAAAAAAACTAAATGGTATTAAATATTTGTATATAACCACTTACCGACTTTAATTTGTCTACCAGTTTCGAGACGTACTCGTCTCTTCGTCAGGACACCAATTAATTCAACATGCAAAACCCACTTTAAAACCAACATGACATGCATTTTAATAAGCATATGCACTGATTAAGATATACATGCTCTGATTAAATTTGCGCAAATCACCTAATAAATTTAAATCATGACTTTAATAAAAATACAGGAGTTTAAATTTTACATACAAACAAAATAGGGTTAAAAGTTAATGATATGGAAATATTTCACATGAGGAAAGTTAAAAAAAACAATCCTTTTGATCAATAATCAAACAAACTTTCAATATAGTCATTTATACGATGTTCCACTGTAATGGTCACCCTTTTAAACCTATTTAGCTCACCCCCTCCCTCCATCTTCCCTTTACTTTTTTCAACTATTTCTCAAACAAATATTTCATAATTTAATCAGCGCATGTTTGCCCTAATCGATGCATGTGCTTATTAAAATGCATGTCGTATTGGTTTTATATTTTTGTGCAACAACTATGGTGAAGGTGTATAGTGTGTTTTTCATGTTGGTTTGCATGTTAGTTTAATTGGTGTCCTGACGTAGAGACGGGTACGTCTTGAAGCCGGAAGCCAAAGAAAAGTTGGTAAGTGGCTTTATACAACTATTTAATAACATTTCGTAAAATGTTTGACCTCAAAAACTATAAGCTCTGAATATGAATTATAAAAAAAACTTAAACTAAATTCACATATGTAAAGAATTTAAAAAAAGTCGATAAACACATGAAGGGCGAATATGAATTTTTATGTGTTTTAAAATAATAATGCCATCTGACGACATTCACATAATCTGTTCAATAAAATTGAGCACAAAGGTTCTACTTTCCAAGATAATTAAATAAAAAAAAAATATACACGGATTAAAAGTGGATGTTAGTTAGATACTGGAAATAAAGGGATGATTAAATATGAATGAAAACTGATTTAGATGGTATAAAACAGTAAAGGCTATATTCTATAAGCGGATCCTTTTAAATTTACAAGTTAATTTTAATATCCATGAGGTTTGAATACTTTAAATAAGCTATTTAAAAAAGATTTTTAATAATTAAATATTTTTTGACAGTCTTCTCCACCAGGAAAACCTGTTCTGATACGACTAGTCTACCATTTGCCGAATACGGTAAGGGTATTGTTGTATTTGTTAATTATGTTTGTTTTTTAAGTTGGTCTTCTTTGTTTATTCTCAAATGTAATTTCAAAAAACTAAATTGGTAAGTGTCCTTGGCACGGGAAACCCCGGTAAGGTCACTATATTTTTATAATTAATAATAGTGTGTAAGCAAAAAATATGAATAAATAAAAAAATAATAAAAAAAATATGTTAAGTCTTTTTTTTATTTTTTGTATGGGAGTTGCATTCTTTTTTTACTTTGCTTATAATATACAAGGTTTATATTTAAGAAAAAAAATTTTTTCTGCTATTGTATTATATTATTTAAGCTAAACTGTTGAAATCAGGAAGGATATTCTGATGTGGGCCAATCAGGTACTTCTCAGCATTTGCTCATGTGGAGAGGAAACTACTTAAAACTCTTCAGGAGAAGCCGGCCTGTTGACAATCGTCAACCAGCCTTCCGTTCCACTAGAGGAGTGTTCGGCATTTTGTTCCCTACTTTAGTTTATTTTACCAATTGCCTGCACTATATTTATCGTATGAGTTAATTATTACCCATCACCGATGGGATGTCGCAAAAATCTTCACCCAGGCTTCTTCATCGCGCCTCCAGCTGTTGTCTTTGAGAGCTAAAAAAAGGGCAATGCATCAACAGGTGAGAGACATCTTAAGGAGTTTCATCGTCGCATGGGCAGCTGTCGATCTCGGAGAGCTTGAAGCGATGCAGGTAGCTCATAAACCCACCGTGACCCTTGAGAATCTGGGTGAGCTCGTAGCCAGCTTTCTGCATTCTCCTGAAATCATAGGCATGGAAAATTGTAGGAAAAAACATTTTAGTAAAACTTCCGGTAGGTTCACTCAAATAACGATCGTTCCAGAGTTGAAGGGTCTTGCTTCTTATTTTTTTTTTGGCAAAGCTGAGCGGGAAATCGGCGAAATCGAGGGCTGTCTTCTTGAGCGTGGCTTTCCGCTTGTTCCGTCTAGGTGAAGAAAATATTCCTCTTCTGCCCTATAAATTATGGATTACCTTCTTTGGCAGGGCCCTATGCACCCACTGGATGTGGAAAGGAAAATAATGTTGTATCACGCCCAAAAAAACACCCTGTATTATTAAATGAACATATAGGACTGAATTCGCACAAAACACCTTTACGGCGTATTTGTGTTAATATCAATTTGACCCTTAACGCTACGGATCCCATAAATTTCTGTATTTTGACAGTCAGAAATGTTTAGTTTGAATTTTATCCATTTCATTTAGCGGTAAGTAAATAATTGGGGAAATATTTATGTGCCTTCAAGTTTATTGCACGGAGATATAATAAATTTTACGTTAACTGCTCGCTATCTGTTATTTTCTCATAATGCTCAAACGTATGTGTGAAGAACACCCTGTATATATATTACAACTTACAACACACCCTGTTTATATTATACACGATGGCGTGAAAACCACGTGGCATAAAGTTTCATTAATTTTTAATATTCATTTTCCATAAAGGATGAATTAATCACGGGAGTCAGATTTGACGAAATGTTTAGGAAACAAGAATTTTGATTATGCGACTTTCAGAACATCATAACTTTTGAACCAATTTATATAATTTCAATCTCCCAAGAACATTCAGTAAAAAGGAATGATTGTTTTGACAGTGAAAGTACTTATTAAAATCACGTTTCTAGGACTACTAATGTTTTATGCATTAAAGCAAAGTTGACTTCAGATTTTAATTTCAATTTAAAATGGCATTTCATGCCGGAAGTGGACGATAGTCTTTTATTCACGTATCATATATGAGCTTATTGCGATGATTTCTGTATTTTAAATTTCAAAACGGAAAAAAGTGCACATCCATGTTTTATACTCTAAGGTACATATATTTACCACTGTCACGCCCCTATCATTTTGCTTTTTAAAAAAAAAAGTTTCTTATGGGAGCTAGAGCATCCAAAAACCCTGTAAAGTGCCCAGTTTTATCTACCGTCATCAAATGAACGGTAAACAATTTGTATAAACGCACAAGGTACAGAAAAACACAGAATAAAAATAAAATTTTATTTTTCTAATCTTTTAAAAAAAATAAACAAATTGGTTCAGTTTAGAAGTGCAGAAAACAGGACAGCGAAACTTCGATTTTAGTGAGGCATAGTAAATTCGAAGTGAAGTTGTCTTTTTTGCATAGTATTGGGGAGCAGTTTGCGAGAAAGTGATAAAAAAACAATGTTTATATACCTATTTGATTTGGCTAAACATTAATACGCCAATCGCTTTGTTTCAAATTCTTGAAGTTTTATTTAATAATTTGATACGTTTCAAAGATTTCCTAAATGGCTGGTATAATTATAATTCAATTGAAAATAGTGGCTAAGTTTATCCGGGGTATTAGTTTAAAACCTAGGAACTTTGACTGATAATAAAGTTAATAAATAATTTAAATTACTTGGCTTCATTAACAGAATATTCTCTGATTTAATTAATGCCCGTACAATCAAAACTCTTTATTGCTCAACTGTTTGCCCTTTTCTAGAATATGCCTCCGTGGTCTGGTCTGCATTCTATGTGAATCGCATAAATTACATTGATGATAAAAGTATCGTGGATGCTTGAACTAGAGAGAGGATATTATTCTTATGTAGAGTCAATGTTAAGTATTTCTAGTCTACTAAAATGTAGAATAAATATTGATTCCATATATATGTTCGGTATATTAAATAGTATAATCGATGTTTTATCATTACTGGGACAAGGGAAATTCTATATTCCTTTCATCGATCAGCATAGAACAAACTTTGGCTTTAATTCTCCAATGTCTCGTCTTTATCGTATTGTTAACTCAAGACAAGATCTGGACTTTTTTGATTTGAGTTTACAGCGACTTAAACGAGCACTAAATAAAAAGTCCAGATCTTGTCTTAATGTCTCTTGTTTGTCAACGCTTCGTTTATTTAAAAAAAAATGTTTTTAACTATTTTTAAATTGTAATTTATATAATAGCTTTAATATTTTCTTTTGTTGTCGTTGTAGTCTGTTGATGTCATTTGGGTTTCTTGTTCTCCATAATTGTTACATATATCATATTTTAAATTTGACATAGGCTTCATACATAAGAATTTTTGTCCATTTTCGGAACAAAATTTTTGATTTTTGAAAAAGGCTCGACAATGTTGCTATTTTGCTAATCAAATTATTGATGTGAGCTGTCTGTATCAATTGTCTGTCTATTGTTAGTCCTAAAAATTTAACATATTCAATTTCAATAATTCGTTCTTCGTTTTTGCAAGCATCTTTTTTATGTCATTTTTTTCTAAATTCAAAATGGATAAGATTGCTTTTTTTTCATTAAGTGTAAGTGAGTTTATATTTTTTCATTTAGTCAACATAGTAAGGTCATTGTTTATGCCTTTGTTAGTAAATGCGTCAGTTTGATTTTTGTAAAATAGTCCTATGTCGTCGATATACATAATTATTTTTCATTTAAAATTGTACAATGATAAGTCATTAATGTATAAAATATATAATAGTGGACTTAAAATATATCCTTGTGGTACTCCAAAATTGAATGTTTGTATTTCCCTTGTGAAATTATCAAAAATAGTTTATAAAATAATTTAAAAGGGTGTTTTCTCACCAGAATATTTCATAGCCTCTGGACTGGTACCTGAAGCGTTAGAATGGTAACAAAAATGATCTAGATACGCTACGATTGATGTACCAATACAGTGCTCTATGCACCGTTAGGTGCGGAAAGGGAGTGACGATGATAATGATGAATATTATGTTGTTTGCGATATGTAGTTTTGGTTCTTTTGATCTTACTTTTAATTTCTCAATTAAATTAACTTTTCAAATACTTGTTTTTGTACCAATCCATAAAGGTTTATTTAATAACATGTAGATATATTTATTTTTTCATTTTTTTACCTTATAAATGACGATTTTAAAAAAAAACGTGACCTCACTCGGGTTACCCGTGCCAAGGACACTCAACGATATACTTTTTTTTTACATCTTAGGTTATACAAAGAAGACTAAATATACACAGATAATAAATTAATTAATAAGATTTGTTTAAGTTAAAAAATAAAAATTATCTGGTTACGTAAATGCGTTACAATTCGATGGCAAGAAAGATATCCCCTTAAAATTGAATCTTGAATAAAAATGGCGTCGAGTTTTGTCACATTCTGTAAGTATTTGAACACACAAATAAAGCCTTAGGGTACTTAATAAACATTTTGTGCGTTCAAAGAACTGAGACGCTTATTACTTACTTATATAAGGGTTTAAAAAGTCATGTTAAATTCAGCCATAAAAAAAACATAATGTTCTATTTGCACAGTGTGTTCAGGGCACTAATTAAGTACTTCTGTTGTAATAGGCTCAGGCCATATGTATAACAAATAAATAAATGATGCAAGAATCATGCCCAAAAATACGTGTCGATGAGATTTTTTTATTCAGAAAGTTGTTACATGTCGCTCCATTTTTTTTTCCTTTCCAACATCGATATATTAGGTGTATCCATAAGTAATCAATTATTTTTAGGGTTTGATAATGACGCTTTAAAAACACAGGTGGAAACGAATCCTAAACTGAGTATCCAGAAAATAGCTAACACTCTTCAGGCTGCTTGGTCAACAGTTCAAAGACATCTTCACGAAGTCGGGAAGATTTGCAGATGGGGGTATATGGGTCCCACGTCTACTATCGGATATGAATAAAGATCAACGGCGTACAATTTGCACATTTCTTTTGTGCAGAGAAAATAGTGATCCATTTTTACGAATGATTGTTACTAGGGACGAGAAATGGGTCTTGTACAACAACAACAAGCGCACTAAACAATGGCTGTCTCCAAATCAACCAGCCAATAGTTATTGTTTGGTGGGACTGTGGTGACATAATTCATTTCAAACTATTGAAACCGGGAGTATCAGTTATGGCTTTTTTTAAATTTTTTTTTTTTATATGGGAGTTGCTTTATTATTTACCTTGCTTATAATATACAAGGTTTATATTTCAAAAAGTGGATTTTTCTGCTATTAAATATCTTAAAATTTATCTAAACTATTGGGATCAGGAGGGATATATTAATGTGGGCTAATCGGGAACTTCTCAGCATTTGCTCACGTGGAGAGGAAACCACTTAAAACTCTTCAGGAGAAGCCGGCCTGTTGGCAGTAGTCAACAGGCCTTCCGTTCCACTAGAGGAGTGTTCGGCATTTTGTTCCCTACTTTGGTTTATTTTACCAATTTCCTGCGCTATATTTATCATGTATGATACTACCTCTCGTGTGAGTTCTTTAAAGAACAGTTATGGCTGAATTGTATTGTCAACAATTGGATACATTGCTCAATTAATTGTTGGTAAAACAACCAGGTCTGGTCAACAGAAAAGGGGTAATATTGCAATATGATAATGCTCGGCTGCATGCAGCAAGATTAATCCAAGAAAAAATAAGACAGTTAAACTAGGAGCTTTTACCACATCCCCCATATTCTCCAGATAAAGCTTAATTCAATTTTTATTTATTTCAGTCAATGGAACACTACCTGAAGAATAAACATTTTGAAAATGTCGATCATGTTCGAACTTACCTAGAAGCATATTTTTCTTCAAAGGATACTGAATGTTATGAAAAGGGTATTGAAAGTCTAATAACAAGATGGCAAAAGGTCCTAGATAAACGATGGAAATTATATAATTTATTAAAATTAAAATAAAATGTAGTTAAATTTTAAAAAAAATCCACTTAAATAATGGATTACTTATGGGTACTCCTAATATATACGTATACTAGCAGACCGGACAGACGTTGTCCTGCCCAAACGTTGGCTTGCCTGCTATTATCTGTGGAAAATACTTTTCATCTAGGTACTGGTTTGTGATTAAATTCCAAAACTAAAAATTGTTTATAATCAAAAAGCATTGAATTTAAGTAGGTACTTGTTTATATTTGAATTCCAAAACAAAAAATAAATATTTTTCTAAATATGGCATTGTTTTTGCAAACGTCAAACTCCGGTCGTCTCACCAACAAAGGGGTGTAATTATGTAGGAATACGGTTTTAAAAAATGTATTGAGTATAATATTATTTTGGTGACTCCAAAAATCTAACAAAAAGAAATAAATGGGTACCAATTATAAGAAATTTAAGGAAAGAATCTGATTGAGATCCACAAAAAACAAATGCTGTTTTGAAAACATTCAAAAACAAACTTTTTAAATGTACAAAAAAATAAAAAATTTCCATTTTTTTTGCAAATGCGTTCTCCTTGAATGTAATCCAAGTAGATCGATGAATAAACATTTATGATCCTCACTTCTTTTTTACACATTAGATTGAAAATTTTAATATCTACGAACATGCACAGCAAAAGATCTATATTTCTCTGAAAACCGCACGTAAATCGGTTTAGCCGTTTAGGAGGAGTATGGTGACATCACACGTACAGAAGAATTATATATATAAAGATATATGTTTTTTATTTATATATTTTCATTTTAAATAACGAATATTTCGATAGTCTAGACGAAAAACGTGCTTATTACAAAATAAGTTATTTTTCAGGAGGGCAGTGATGTTAAGAAATTTAGAAAATAATTACAATGGACATAGATTATTGTGAAGCAAGTAAATACAGTTTTTGATACCAATCCTGTTTGCAAATGGTCATGAGGATAAAAGATAATATTTGACGAAAACCCTTCATATAATTTTTAAACTCACAGTTAAACGGCAGTGAAAGTTATATTCGATTAAAATCGCGATAAGCAAAATTGAAAAAAGAATAACTCGTTTATTGATATAAAAACTTTGCTTTTTTGTATGAGCGGAACTAATAGGAAGACCCAGGGTCTTTAAACATTTTTTAGAGTATGCAGAAGAAATGCTTCCACGCAATACGTTATATGCGTATGATTTTTTTCTATCTTTGCCACTGAAATATTATATTCGTCGTATTTATATATTTTTAAATTAACAAAAAAAAAATTGAAAACATATTATACATATATAACATAATATTTTCATTTTTTTTGTAAAAAACTCATTTAGGGACATGCAGATAACAATATTTATTTACAGACGTTTTTATATTTTGAACTATAACATTTTTTACAAATGCAGAATAAAAATAATGATACGTTTCAAATCAAAAGGGTATGAAAAAGTATAAAAAATTTACAAAATAAACATAATACATGGTATGGAAATGAATTCAAAATGATTAATATAATAATACAATCTATAAAAGAAAAATAAAAATTATAAAATATAAAAAGTTTAAAAACTACATTTATGTTTACATATATATATACAAGCTGAACGAGTATGAGAGTGCAAATGTTAAAATATTACACGAATGAAAAAAAAATTAAAATTAACAAATTATATGTACCTAATACAGGTTTAAAAAGTATCGAAAGCGTTTTAAAACTACATATACCAAATTCAAGCTAAAAAAGTTTGAAAATGCATAAAAAACATTTTTAAAGTATTAAAAATTACACACACAATAAAAACGGTAAAACTTTAAAAGTTACGTGTTCAAAATGCGCATTTTCTTGATTAACCAACATTATTTATTCGAAGTACTTTCGTTATCATCATTATATTTTTAACACATAAAAGCATTAATGGCATAATCCGTTGAAAAAGTAAAATAAACAAATAAAAAAAGGTTTTTTAAATACGGATTCGGGAATCACTGAATTTCTTATAAGTTTGAAAATACGCAAGAAATTTTATAAATGTATTGTCTCTTTTTCAGCTGTCCCAAGCCAGGAATTTGTTTTGTGACATACCAAAATAAGCAATAGATCTCTTAAGATACGCATTTTAGATGGGAATACATGTTCCGAGGTCTTTTAAGGGAAAGAAAAACAATTTAACATTCTCAAGGAGCGATCAGAGGCTAAGGAATCCGACCAACCCTTTTATTTTATTCGATAAACCCTATGGAAATAGCTTACAAAACTAATAAAAATCATGTCAAGAACTACGCATACTCGTTTACAGGGAGTTTTTAATATCTATGTTAAATAGTAGTCACTCAGGGTTGGTATTTTGAATTTTCTGTATTCCGTGGGGAATGATTAATTTGGCGATTTGAATTTTTTTAATGCCAATACATTTTGCTTCATATATAGCCACACTGATGATTTTATGTCAAACAAATAATCATATGAAACCAAAAGTGGCTTACTTCATTTTTTAAAAAAAAAAAACAACTTTGTTTTCAGCCACTTAATTTTTTTCTACAGACCGGTTTCAAAGCCACATTCTTCTTTATTAAGGTATACTTACCTCGTAAATTCAATCTTATTTTGTGATAACTAAGTATTTCATCGATACATATGGAGGTAATCAGTCAAGTCTTTTTGTCATGTTGTTCTGTTGAAGATGGGATGTGTGAAGTGAGACGGATTCTATCTTTAAAACCTTTGAATACAATGCAGTTGACTCTTTCAAGAATCAAACTCGAGACCTAAATAATAGTAGGAAAATGTGTTAACCACCACATAACAAATAAGAACTTGACTATAGGCACCTGCTGACGAACTGCATTTTATATAGTTCAGTAGGACTTGATAATTTATATTTTAATTTTTGAATGCTTTTGATAACGTATCCCTACTCGATTTCCTTTTAAATAATTTCTACCTGAGAGCAACTATCGAGTCAAATACAGTCGTTTAGGGTTCTTGTTCTATTGCAGTGACAGAACTACATTATTCATCCGCCTAGACACAGTAAATGAAACAACTTTAAATGAATAGTTTTTATTGAATATTTATTTATTGAATTTTTTTGATTGCGTTATTTTAAAAGAGCGGCATTTTAAAACGGCAAAAGGAATAAGTTCGGGGGTTTTTTGAAAAGAAAGATGTTAAAAGACTACCCAAGAGCGCATAAATTTAACTTTTGTATGTATCGTATTGTCATCGCTACGATTTTTATAGTTTGGTGTTTTTTAAAATTATTCCGAGCGTGACGTCACTAGTTTTATTTGGTGAGTTGTCCTGATTGGTAGGCTAACTAGCCTAGTAAGGTGGAAGTTTCCCGAAAAACAAAATCTATCACAGCACTCTATTGTTGGTTGATTTAGAAGAACTTGTGATATCATTTCAAATAGTACATTTTTATAAAAATAATTTTCATTATTTTTTTCATACATTTTTCATCTTAAAGAAACTGCCGTTCAATCAAATGCTTTAACTTTTACCGCGTTTAAGAAAACATTTTTAGCGCTGAACTTTATGGTTGTATCATTTTCTTGCTTTTAATTTTTCTTCTTCTTTACGTGTCATGTCGGCTCTTCCTGACGTTGACAATCACTTGGAAGAAAGCTTCCCTATTCTGCGCAGTGCAAAACAGCTCCTTCACAGTTCTAATTCTGGTCCATGTTCGGATGTTTCGAAGCCAGGAAAGCTGTTTTCTTCCGACCCCTCTACATTTCTCGATCTTCTTCTTCTTGACAAGCTGAAGTATGGCATATTTATCACCTCTCAACACTTGGTCAAAATATGAAATCTTACGGAGCTTAGCAGTGGTGAATAATTTTCTATTAGTATTGGCTCTACGTACTACTTAATTGTTTACACGGTAAAAATAGTAAAGGTGATTGTTGAAATAAACAAAAATAGGACACAAAATTCCGAACGCTCTTAAAGTGAAATGAAAGATCTGTTGATGCCTGTTAATAATCCGGCTTCTCTTGAGTTTTCACCACCAGATCCTCACACTATAGTCAGAGAAATTAGAAGAAACATACCTTTTGCAATTGATATAAGCCTTGTACATAATAAGCAAGGCAAAAAATAGGCAACTCATTTATTAAAAAATAAAAAATTACTTCACTGTTGGTTATCATATCAGTTCAAGATATTTACGGTGGATCCACATTTAAAATGCTTCAAGGCGGCTTATAATATAAATCGGTTTTTAATCGGTGGTTTTTAATCGGGCTGTGGTCCTGTGGCTAGTGTCTCGGACTCACGGACCAAAGTCCAGTCGTTCGAATCCCACTCTACCCCAACTCGATTCACATCCCTCAAAATTAAATATTTGGGTGAATCATTAGAGGTGTGGACATGAAAAACTTTAAGTGTCCACACCTCTACACCGTATAGTAAGATATACCATAAATAACATTTGACCATTCGTTGTCTCAACTTAAGGTTGCTTTTCATAAGATAAATAAAATAAAACTGTTAAAGTACTATAAATTCCAGATGAATGGAGTTGTTTCCAAATGGAATTAATAAGAAACTCCTTCAAAACGCCAAGTTTTAAAACAACCCTAAGTCAAACCACCTATTTTCTGGAAACTTTTCTGCAAATTCCCGAGAATTCACTTTTCTTATTATTTCCTCCTTAATTTGTAAAGTTTGACTTGAAATGCAGTTGGAAATATTTTATCTAGTTCCGTCCGGGCTAAATGTTTGTGACACGGGTTCATACGGTGACTTTGAAGAAAACTTTTAATGAGAATCGAAGATCATATTGAAAATCGGTAGTATTGCTTGAAATAAAATTTTCTTGAAAATAAGATGTACTTACGAGTTTATCTATAAAATTTTAAAAAAGTTAACTATGCGTTATGTGGAAAAATAATATATATATTGTACGCGGTTCGTCCAAAGAATGGGTAGAACTAACGTTTCCTTTAAAAATTTACTAGAAAATCTTACCTTAGTTTGCTCATCTAATGAGAGAACTAATTGGATCTCGGATTAAACAACTCTTTCGTAAAAATTTGACCGACATTATCTTTAGAACATCAAATATTATTTAACATGATAAACAAATATCCGTTTTATGTAAAATAAAAATAGTTTTACATTTTAAGTTTAAAGTTCATTAATTCAATTGCTCTTATTAAATGACCGTTTACTTATCTACTATGTTGTGTCAATCAATATTTCCACATGCAAAATAAAATTTTAGAGAAATTAACAGGTTGTTTTTTTTTTACCTTACATTTGTGTTAAAATTATATTTTTTACCATCATGCAACATTACGCGACGGCATCACGAATTCTCGCGGTGAAAGTGAGGCATAGTGAGGGAATTATTGGACACAGTCCGATGTATTCAAATATGATTCTACGCTCCTTCTGGACTATTCTTAATTCTATGCTTAGGAATATAAACTTTTTACTTTACTCATTTTGTAAAAATAATAAAATAATAGTAAAGTAAAAAGTAAGCAACGCCCATTAAAAAAAAGTACCGAGTGAGTGCTTCCTTAACACAAAACCTCATTGCACGCTAGAGTGAACCGATGATGTATGAGGTTTTTTATTTTTTTAGAAATCAAAGTGAAAGGGGTCTAAAAAGTTGCATTTTGGATCACATTGAACGTAAAAATTATTAAAAAAATATTCCATACTACTTTTGGCCCTCAACCGAGGTTTGAAGTTTATCACTGTCTGAACATTTTGTTAATTATCTATTATTGATAAAATTATTTTTTGTTAGTAAAGAAATAACTTAATCACATTACAGATTCGAACGCGCTTTAAATCTACCGAAATGGAAAAAGTTTGCACTCCGCGGAACTAATTCCGTCGAGCGCCTGGCTAATATTGACGAAAACAATGGTCTATTAAAACAATGCTGCCCATTTATTACAAAACAAAGTGCAACTCACGCCCTTAGATGCTTATTTAATAAGATTTGATGCACATTTTAACATTTAATTACACTGATTTTCTTACTTAAATACGAAATGACAGCCGGTTTATCCTATAAATCGACTTTTTCGAAAACTTCAAGCTCTGGTTAAGGGCCAAAAGTAGTATCAAATAAAAAAAAAAAAAAAATTGCATTCTAAGTAATCGTAAAGGGAACTTTTTAGACCCCTTTCATTTCAAAATTCGGAAAAAAAATATCGGCTCACCCTATTGCACGCCCCTGACATATATCCTTTAATATCATAATATCATTTTTTTTTGTCGTAAATTCTTGTCAAGAGAGAATTAATTTATCAAATTATCATTAGATCCTCACAGCTATTTTTATCTCCATACTTCAACCCAGTTACATTCCCAGGGGTTAAAACTGGGGAAGAATTTTTCCATAACTAATAAAAGTTACGAGTATCCCCTAACTAGTTATAAGTTTAAAAGTAGATTCGAACCCGAGATCCATCTCTAATGTCGCAAGTGTTATAACAAACCACAGAGGTATTTTATTTAAGTCCCCGGGGTGCTAAAGTTATACCCGAACTTGAGTTACAACTTATGTTAAGACAATTTTCGTGATATCCTAACTTTAAGGTCTTCAAGAGTGTTATTTTCAAAGCAGGTAATTATTAACAGGTTGACAGCCGTTCATCTAAAAGTAGATACGAGGAATGACGATTTTTTGTCATTGAAAAATCTCTAAATAATGTTTGGTAATGCTTTTAGTAAAATATTTTGATGAAATCATCGATATATAAACATATGTTTTATTTTGTTTCCAATTTATTTAATATTATTTTTTGTACACCTGCCAAATACAAAGTCCTTCTCTTTTTTGGCAAGTCTCAGCTGAATTGATTGTATTTTTCTTTATGTATTTTTTGGTCTAGTTTTTTTTAACGAAAAAAAAACCTACTAAAATTTTTACACAAACAAAAAAAATATTACACCCAAACTTGAAAATCAATAATACATACGAGGAAAAAGATTGAATAAATAATCCAAACATTCCGAATTTTCAAAATAAATTATCTACATAATTTATGACTGGAATATACAGTAACGTTGATTTTTGTTAAAAAATATAACGATGCAGATAAGTTTACTTTCTCGTAAAACCATAAACTACTTTTTTGGAATATTTTCTATGCCTTTATATACCTATGAAGATATATTATATTTCTAAAGTAATTTCAAATTTTTACACGTTTAAAGAAAAATCCAATCCAATATAACTAAAATCTTATTAATATTTAAAGCATTAACTTTGTGGTCAAACATTTTAATAAATGTTATTTAATATTTGTATATAACCACTTACCGACTTTTCTATGTCAAAAAATAAAATAAAATAAAATAAAACGAATACAGAAAGGTTTTTGCTGTTGTAATATTTTTGCACAAAATAATATATCCAACTCTATAAAAGCCAATGATATCCTCGCTCAGATTAACTCAAGTAAATATACGTAATTTGGGTAACGATGCTGTCTTTGCTGAATAAAATTTTATAACGAGCGTCGGATTGTTTTGACCCCTTGAAAGAAGTGTCAAAAATGTCTCTACACATAATTGTCGATGTATTCTTATGGCAAGGGTGAGCATTAAAAAAACAAGCCGGTTTTCATTCCAGTGCCTCGTTGATGAACGCTATTTTTTTATATTTTTTTAATTTTTTTTTTATTTATTAATAAAACATATAAGACATGAATATCATGATATTATATTCCCAGGAGTTGTACGAGAAAACTCATTTGGGACGGTACATAAAAAAATAGTACATTTCTTGTAACAATACATTGTATACATTTAAACAATAAAAAATTAAACAAATTTTAACAATCTATGAACTTAATATTAAAAAAGGAAAGAAAACATTTAAACAATCTGTGAACTTAATATTAAAAAAGAAAAGAAAAGCATTTAAACATTCTGTGAAATTAATATTAAAAAAGAAAATAAAAACATTTACACATTCTGTGAACTTAATATTAAAAAAAGAAAAGAAAAACATTTAAGCCTAAAACACAATATATAGACTATTCACAGAAACTGAGCTAAAAACTATCACTTTCAAAAAGATTCAAGAAATAGGTCTTCATTTCTGGTCTTTGAGATTTACCACTCGACATTTCATTTTTAAGGTCATCAGGCAGTTTATTAAATTGTTTACGACCAATGTATTCCAGAGACCTTTTGCCGAACTTCGTGGAACAAAATTTAGAAATGTGAAGATTTTTTGCATGTCGTGTATTATAGTTGTGAATTTCATGATTGAATGTAAGTTTTAAATTTGTGTGAGCAGAAAAGTTTATGATGTTTGAAATAGTGTTAGTGATGTCATACAGTGCCATTACCTTGAAAGGAAGTATTTTTGTGTTACGATAAATATCCTTGACATGGGAATCCCATTTCAAACCAAGAATGCTTCTCAGAGCATTTCATCTGTATATATCGAGACGGTATACTTAACTTCTGTACTATCTGTATCTTACCTCGATATGTTCTACCTACTTGCCATATCGACATCATCTGATCGAAACAAGCCAATGGAATGACCGCAAACAATTAGTCCGCATTCCTAACGCCATTTACATTTAAAATAGTTCTCATTTAAAGTTTAAATAGGTTTCTGTAATTAAAAGTGCTCACTTCAAAGCGATTATAAACTCCAATAAATCCCAATTCAAGCAAAAAATGCTCGCATGAACATGAATTTTGTTTGACTTTTAGAAATCACCTAGACTGTAAGCTTAACGATCATTTGTATGTATCTACCGATCGATTACAAAGCCGGCTCCTTCAACGTCTCGATACATACACTCGGAAAGATAGTAAAACAGATGGAATAAATATAATAACTAAATTTATTTTTTTACAGTGGTAACTTCTTTACGCCTAGATACTTTTATATGTTAATAGGACAGAACCTAGCGACTTTATTTTTGCATCTAGGCGTTTGTTATATTAAAGTGACAGTTATGTCGCAATTTAATTCGACTTTAAAATTTACTTATTTTTCTTTCATATTTTTAATAGGTTTTTTAAGAAAAAAAAAGTGCAAACCTGAAAATGATTAAATTTTTTATTTATCATAATAAAAGGAAAAATTGCTGGGTGAAACAAAATTTTTGACACTTTTAATGCGTAGATAAACGTATTGAGGTGTTTTAGACCCGTCGGTATAAACCGATGTACTTACATAAAAAACTTGATGGTAGTGTACCTTTGTAGTCAGTCGAGAGACTTTTATCTTTAACTATGACGTCATACTAAAGCTATGTCATTTTAGAGCGTAAATATGTGAACCGCGACGTACGCTTCCCCCTTTTTCATATCGATGTACCTACCCAAAACTTGAAGGTTGGGGGTCGGTTTTATATCTTTATAATCGCTAAAAGGAATTTATCTTCAATTGCATCGTCATGGTAAAGGTATGACGTCTTTATCTTCCAATTATAATCGAGGCCATGGCTTGAAAAGAACACACTTGCCCTGTCTGCCTAGACCATGCTCTTACCATACCTACTGTAATTATGAATTGTTTCGAACAATGTATGTAAATCAATAATACCGGGGTTCTGTAAGCCTGTGGAATATTGACGGCTAGAAATAACTTACTGTAATAACGCTTAAATGCGTTATTGCCACCCCGCACACTACCTCCATCACGCAAAAACGCTTGATCGGCAGTCAACGTGTTAAGGTACCTATGAGATAGTAAATTACACATTTTAGGATGTCATTTCAATGCAATGTATTATTATTTCAAACAACGTTTTCAGAAGCTTCAAATTTCTGTTGATCAGGCTGGATTCCACTCCCTCAATTTATACTCCTTGTCCTATAATTAATAAAACTGAACATATGAATGGATAAGAATTGAATATGTTGATAATCTGTATGCTAATAAAATTTGTTTTCTGCTATTTAACTAAAAATAAAACAGCGTTCTTCACTAATTATTGCTGTACTACACTATTGTAGCAAATAAATCATTTACAAAAATATATTTTTTTGTCACTCATGCCCTTACGCACATTTTCTGTTTTGTAAAAAAAATACAAAAATTTCATTAAGAGAACATATAAATTGTAAAAATAATATTTTTTTCTGAATTCAATAATCACCTGATTATTAACATTGTATTTAGATGAATCTCACCTGCATAAATAAAGGTTTCAGCTCTTTAACTTCACAAACATCAACAGATGAAAGAATTGAAGGAATATAGATGTTCAAATATAGGCAGAATGGTGAATGTTACACAGTGTGTAAAGTGGCCACTTAAACCAGCCATTGGCAGGTCATAAGCCCTGTAGAGGCCTAGACTTATATATTACCTTTTCTTAAATATTCTTCATCTCTGTTGTAATATGTTAAACTAACTTATATGTTATTACTACTTGAAGAGTGAATGCGGGCAACAAAATGAACGGAGCACTAAGCACAGTAATTTCTAATAAAAATATGTTAATCGAAGCTAAACTGGCAGTGCACAACGGAGTTTTAGTCCCAACACTTATGTATGGAAGTGAAACATGGAACTGGCAGAGGAAGGATGAAAGCCGAGTGAACGCGGTTGAAATGCGATCTCTTAGACGAATGTGTGGGAAATCAATGTATGACAGGGTTACGAATGATGAAATCAGGCGAGAGTGTAAATCTGAGACAAGAATAATTGATAAGATTAAGAAAGGGTCTCTGAGATGGTTTGGTCACGTTGAACGAATGGACGACGAGAGAATGGTAAAACAAGTATATATGGCAAAAATGAACGGCAACGTTAGACGAGGACGACCAAGGAAGCCGTGGCATGATCAGATAAACCAAAATCTTAAGTCTGGTCATGTCAAAAGCAGACAGAACCGAAGGGCATGTATGACAAGATGTATGAATGTGGAAGAGGCTAGGAGTGTATGCCAGGATAGACGTGTGTGGCGGTCCATTCTCTCTGCCTACCCCTACGGGGAAATGGCGTGATGGTAGTAGTACTACTTATATATATTTACCTAAGCGTAATAAAGAGTTTCTTCAGGGTATGCTTGGCTACAACAGTTTAGAGACTAGAAGCTTTCTGGATGAATCGCTCTGGATATTGATCTGTTCCATGTATCCGAAGGGGTTTTCCGAAGCAGGATTCTCCTACTACTTTGACATGAGTCTCTTTCGTGTATTTTTTTCACTTTTTTATAATATGTACGTATTGAATATATTTTTGTAACGTATATGTTATGTTTAAAATAAATGAATTGAATTGAATTGAAAAAAAGGCATTATGTTAAATAATTATGAATACACAGAAACACGAAAAGTTTTCAATAAATTAATCTATTCCTAAACTAATCTTCCCATAATTAATCATCAAATGAAACATTTAAATATTCATAACAGCACTTTATCAAAAAAAAATAAAAAATATATCAATTAACCCAATACTAACTACCTATCTCTTATTCATTTTTTGAGAATATGTAGCCCGGAGGTCAAACATTAAACACATGATGTATTTTAGGTATTTACTTGTTATTTGGTAACATTTAAAATATTGTATTTAGTGTTTTATGCATGTATGAAGGGGTACCCAAAAGTAACTGAACTAATATTGTGGTGGTCGGAGTTTTTGTAGTATGGGGTTCTGAGCGGACAAGATAATGTTGAACTACCTTTTATCAGCCAGAATATCAAGTTGCGCTTTGGCTTGTGTAAATTTTTTTGTGACAATAGTTTTGTATGCACGTCGTTTTTGCCATTAATGATCGAACGCGTGGCCGATAAGTTTAGTTTCCTGCTCTGTAAAATTTGAACAAAACTTGTGAAATTTTAACAATAAAAACATAATGTTATGAGGAAAGTTTAAATATTTTAGTGGTTTTCCCGTTATAAAATAAGTTAATAATGTCAATTGATGCTCAAATTCGCTTTGGAGGACCCAAACCAACAAAAACGTCTTTAAAAATTTCCATATCATTCTAGTAAACTAACGACAAACCACTCAAGAAATTGTGGAGCTACCTAAAATTACTTGAGGTTCAGAAAAGCGAATTTTAAGTGAAAATTTTGAGATGACAAAGTTGACTTTCAAATTTGCTACCTGCGCACAATGGTGCGCCAATTGTTGTCCGAAAATAATATGAACGCTGTGTTCGACCCCCTTTATTAACTTTACCTCCTTTATTAACCCTTTGAAATTATTTTTTATTATTTTAAATAAAAAAAAAACACTTGAAAGAATATAGTTTTACCAACGTTACAGAGGTTTAGAAAAAAAACAAAAGAGTTCAGCATCACGGAAAACAAATTGTAAAACTGTTAACAATATTAAATATATGACAAGAACATAAGCTCCAATGGAGAGTACTTTAAAAACTATAAAAAATATTTTTAAAAATAATGAACTAAATAAATTTATAAAATACTAGCGGACCCTTCAGACGTTGTCCTGCCCGAGCGTTGGCTTCCCTGCTATTATCTTGAAAAAAGATAATTCATTGATAAGTAGGTTCCTAACTACTTGTTTGTGATTAAATCTCAAAACTTAAAATTGATATTATAAAAATATTGCATTTAAGTAGGTACCTAGGTACTTGTTTATGGATGAATTCCAAAACACAAAATAAATGTTTTTTCAAATATAGCATTCTTTTTGCAAACGTCAAACTCCGGTCTTCTCACCAACAAAAGGGTGTACTTATGTAGGAATACGATTTTTTAAAATGTATTGAATTAAATATTATTTTAGTGTTACCAAAATCCAAAAAAAGAAACAAATGGGAAAATTATAAAATAATTAAGGAAAGAATCTGATTTAGATCCTCAAAAAACAAATGCTGTTTGAGAACATTCAAAAACAAACTTTTTTTATACACAAAAAAACAACACCTTTCCATTTTTTTGCAAATGCATTCTCCTCAAATGCAACCCTGGTAGATCGGTCAATTAAACATTTATGCTCCTAACTTCTCTTTTACATATTCGATTGAAAATTTCAATTTAAACGAACACGCACAGCGCAAAGATCTATGTTTCTCTAAAAACCACACGTAAATCGGTTAAGTCGTTTAGGAGTACGGTGACATCATACGTACAGATGAATTATATATATATATATATATATATATAAAGATTAGTTCGGTTTCTTTTGGGTACTACTCATATGTATATAAAAAGAAAAATAATATAATTACCCAATGGTGTTACTTTCGTATAAAAGTTACATCTTCAAATTAAATATAAAAGTTACATTTTTTTCCGTTTATCGATGTCATTATTTTTTATGTTTGTGAGGTGTCATTCCAGAAACAGAAAAAGTAGTTGATAAATTCAATTTGAGAAGTAATAATAATTGTTTTTTCTTTTAAGAAATAAAACACATTTTAAGATCAATCACTGTTTAATAATGTTCAATAAGATAAATTATTATATTTTGTACATAATCTAGTTCTCATGAGATTTCTACAAATTTTGAATAAATTTATATCATAATTAGTTTTACACATAATTACAAAGATTCTGTAAAATGTACATTAACAGATAATATAAATATTGTTTTTAAAATTGGATACGTTTTATTTATTGTAACAGTATTATATGTACGACTAATTTATCAAACATTTTTAAATACGTATTTTATAATAAAATCGCTTTTTACAAGCATTGCGTTAGATTACAATTAAAAAACGTAATTTTAATATTAAATTTAAAATTGTTAATAGTTTTTAAAATTCTAACAATTTAATAATTTACATTTAACATGTAGGTATAATATACAAACTGAACTAAAACAATACACACATAAATTATTATTTTATTTTTTCTATTCTACTCTATGCTTAAATTTTGATTTGAATTAAAATGTAATATTCCAGCTATATTGGATCTATAAACAGTATTTTAAACATAATTATAAACAAATCTACATTTTTAATGTAATATACGGTTAAAAGGATTAAAATTTTATTCAAAGGACGATGGTTTGAAGTTCTAAAATACTTAAAAGTCAAACTAACTACTCAGTCAGATATATTTTGAGTGAATATTTACAATACAATAAGTTTATAGTAATATTTGGTGATACTTTATTTTTTTATTATTTTTTAACACAAAACGCACGTAAAAAAAATATTGCCAATTAACAAATAGAAAAACAAATTACATATGCTTTTTAAAACAAAACTTGTATTTAAAACACAACATTAATAAACAAATTGAACAGTTTAAATACGAAGTATAAATTGTTTACAATGTTTAACATCAATGAATAATTAATTTTATCTATTATTTATTATCGAAATATGATTGCAATTCCACTTTATAATTAAATTAAAGATTCGGTTACAAATGAAAATGCTTACGTTTTTTCAGCTTATATTTTTTTAATACAATTATAACGTTTCTGTTATTTTTTCCATGCGACGTGACGTTGGATAAAAATGAGACGTTTCGCATACCCTTGGGACGTAGGGCGTATTACATAACCGCGCTATACTTTTACGCAATGTTTTTTGGAAGTGCACTAGGCTGACGTGTGACGTTTAAGTGACTTGACGCAAACTGCGAGTCGTTTTGTATCCGAAAATTATAAATAAAAATATATTTTATGCGTTGATAGTTATATCATTAGAAATTGTGAAAATTCGTTCTTAATAAAGGTATAACTCTATTTCTATAAGATCTTATTTCTTTTTTATAAATAAATAAATTCGTGATTATTTTTTTTTTTAAATTTCTGAGGTTTTCTTTATTCGTTTATGGCGTTTTTTTATGAATTATTTTTACAGTTTAATTTTTTTTTTTTCAAAAGATTTAGATTTTTTATGTCATTGACGCTGACACGACACGTGACGTTGACATAAGGCTTTACTGAAATGTGCTAATTTTAAGTAAAAACCATATTCATTCAATTTTATTTTATAAAAAAAATAACAAAGATACTTTTTCGTAACAGAATATACTTGTTTCGTACCCAATTGTAGAAACTTGTTTTGTTATAAAAAAAAAATATTCCTTCGTGTACCTAATTAGATTTTTTTTTTCAAAAAAGATATTGTCAAATATAAAAAAAAATTAAACCGAAAAATAATATTATTCTGATTTATTTAAAGAACTGCAATGTTCTTGACAATTGGAACGCCTGAATAAATGAACTGAATACTTATTTTTGATTAAAATAAATATACTCTTTTTAACCACTTATTTATTTTTCTACATACCGGTTTTAAAGCTTGACAAGCTTTTTGATCAATGTTTACTTAACTAATGAATGAAATTAAATTAAATAAGAAAATTAAGAAATATTTGAAATTAAAAAAGCAATTATAAATAAGAAAAAAAAACAAATAAATTAAACGAGTAACCATAATGTAAGGGCTTCAAATATAAATTTTAACAAACTCATAATTTAATTTAAGTTTGCTTTAATTGGATTTCATTGTTCCCAAGGAAAAAATATCTTTTATCCGCAAAAAAAAATTTTTTGGCATATACAGTACTGATATATTTTCATCATAAACCACGTTGTCACAAGGAGTACTATTATTGCTGTCAAAAGTTAAGAAGAAGCGTCCTTTATTTATGATATTTCATACATTCGATGGATTTTAGATAAAAATTATCAGCATATTTTTCTTAACCTCTTTGAAAAACTTAATCAACAAATAAACAATACAAAAATAATTGTTTTATGTACAAACATTGTAAGATAAATGTAATTAGCACTACACATAAATGTTTTCAAGTAAATAGCATAGTCAAATAAGGTTTGTATACAGATGAAGGTAAAATATATTTATTTTAAATTATAATTTAACTCTTTATGGATACTACGGGCTCATGTAATACCCATAAATTTGTTTTATTGTAATTAAAAAAATCAATAAATCATTTAAAAAAAAAACATAAGCAGAATCAAATTAAAACTACACGCGAAAAAGCGGATTAATTTACAATTCAATATTTTAAGTTTTTGTCAAACCCAAAATATTTATTTAGCACCTCTTTTATATTCGTTGCTGGGATATTTTTGGGAAAAAGATTATTTATTTTTAAAGAATGGGTATCATTAAATAAATTACGTTAAGATTAATTATTTTGTCTAATATGTGTATTGATTTTTTAAGATAGAAATACGTATTTTAAGTATGATTTATTAAAATTACGACATCAAATGACCATCAATTGCTTCCCTTTCATTAAATTTATAAGTAAATTATTCTAATTTTATGAAAAAATATGCTATTAGCATTAAAACGCTTTAGTTTACGTTTCTTCTAAGAATATTTAATTTATATTCGTATATTTAAAAACTAAATTGGAAGACACCTTTTCCTTTTTTCTGCTTAATATATATACAATACACGCGCTAAACAAACAAATAAATATCATTAATACATTTGTAATTAAAAAACATAATTACGCTAAATAGTTTATTGATTACGAATACGCGTTTTATAAGTATTATCTGTAAATTTGTGGAAAATTTTAACTTATAACGTACGATTTAGTACAATATTTTTTTTTACAAAAACAGCAAGATGTACGTTAATAATTTTTACGTGAGTAAGAAAATCTTAAATCAAATTTTAACATCTTAATATTAAATAGTAATAATGAACTATTTTTAATAGTTTGGTGCCTTCCCATATTAAATATTCCTTTATAGTACAATCTAACAAGTTTTTGGCAGTGTGAATATACATTTCATATATTTTTAAGTAATATAAACTTTACATGTCACAATTTTTTAGAAAATGTAATTTTTAACTATGTACAAACTGCTTAGGAATTTTAATATTAGTTTTTAAAATTAGTTGGTGCTTAATTAGGCACGGTATTTCAAACGAATAAATATTTATTCTGGAAATGAAGAATTGTAAGAAAAAAAAAATATAACATTGAAAAGAGTAAAAAGATCAATAAATTGTATTATTAATTCTAATAACGATGTTGAAAATCTATAATATTGTTTATCTTATTAAAATTTGAAAAAATGACAACACTTTTTAGAATATGACTTATTAATTTTAAATAGAATAACAATATTTAATTGTGTTGTAGATTGTCGGATGTGTAACTATCGAATACATTACAATAGTTTTTGATATAAATATTGTATAACAGTATTATTGATAACTGTAATAAAAACAGGTGAGTATCAATTATGTTTATAAAAGGAACATAACTAATTTCATGTAACAGTTTATAGTTGTATCTTTTTCAAACTCAGCCATGAAATAATTATTTTTAAGATCCGTTCAATTTTTTGGCACATTGAACATGTTTTTTACTATGTCAAATCATTGAAGAATATTTGAAATTGCAATTGGAAGTAGAAATAAACAATGTGTGTGGAAAAACTAATATTAGAAAGTCAGAAGCCTGTTTTACGAGTAACATGCAAAATAAAATAAAATGATTTAACATATTTCAACGGTAAAAAGTCTAAGTAAATGACGTTCCACTACAGCCAAAATTTAAGAAATATTTATTCATGGTTTTTCAGAGCCATGCCGTGAACTATCAGAGGAATAGTTTTTATGATGTACTTTTAAGAATGCCCCAATGTTTTTTTGAAAAAACAGCCTATTTTTAGAATTTGACAAACGAAGCGATACGCACCGGACGCGGACTAGGAAAGCGGCTTGGTAGAGAAGGAGTTTGTGAAAGGAAATGCTAACTAAGACATTCATGACTGTCTTTTTTTTCCAACAAAAATAATTTAATTGGAATTTAAAAAAAAAGGGATTTTTCTAAACTTTACAAAGAGTGATTCTCTGAACTTTCGCGCTCTGGCCCCGAAACACGCGTATACCAGAGTTGAAAGCCGTGCTGTATGATCCAACACCCATAGACATCGGACTTAAATTTTGGCGTTTTTATCTAAAGTCTTCTTGTACGGAATTAGTAAATTAAACAGCTGTACATCACTCAAAATTATATTTTTTTACGAATTATTTCATGAGCTTTTATTAAAATTTGTTTTTGAAATTTACACTGCATGACCCCAATAGTCTTACAGAATAAAACGCCGTTTTTTCTGCACTGATTTTGAATTTTATTGAAAATAAATTACGGTGCTCATTTTCTATTTTTTAATTGATTCAATTGACTCTTGAAAAGTTCAATTTATAGTGCATCTGTTATTTAGACTTTTTGACGTTCAGCATCGACATATTACGTTCTTTGGACAGCAGTTTTGAATGGCATTATAAATATAGTTTTATAACATTTTACATTGGTCAAAATTAATATTCAATAAAATGTATTTATTTGTAAAATATTATAATTACCAGCAATGCATTTTAAGTAAATATAAAATATTTCTAAAAATCGATATATATATATAAATTGCACTTGATAAAATAAATAAAACATTATTTTGAAAAAAGTTTGTAATCTACACATAATGTCTAATGTATTATGTAAAAAATTAAAAAATGTAAATAATTGCTTGTGTTTCAATTTTTTTTTGCTTTTTTACGTAAAAACGTGCAATGGATGTACAACATTTTTAATAATGATAATTTTAACTTATTCAAATTCTCTGCATTACAATTAATAAATACATAAGTATAATTTTTATAAAGCGGCAAAGCTGTAATAATTTGGTCAAATACATATGTAGTTGTAAATGGCTTATTTCAACTCAGTAAAAATATAGAAACATGCTTTGGTTCTTGAAATTGCACTAAAAATATAAATGATTATGTATTTTTTGTAAAAAGCTGCGTTGAATTGGAAAAAACGTCAGCGGTAGCAATTGGTTTTATTGTTTCATTGCACTAAAATGCACAAATGATCAATCGGTAAAAATATTATTGAATTCTCGGCATTGCATTTCAATTAAGTTAAAATATATCGCTAAATAAAAAATAACACTATTCAACATGATTTTTGTTGCACGTGCACCAACAGGTGCATTTAATGTAGTTTTTTTTATCCTGTTTTCAAATATGTATTCGGAATTTTCTCATAACCCACAGAATTTCGTCAAAGCCATAGACAATACTCCTTGTTTAATGAACCTCAAATAGAAGTTTAAGAGGAAATATTTGTGGGTCCACAAATACGATCACTAATACATAATTAACATTTTAAGGAACTATTGAATCCATTGATGAATTCAGCTTAGCAAGCATTCAAAAATGTTACTTACAGTTTCTAGGTAAGTCAAAATTTTCGAATATATTGCAGTGAGGAATCAAGAAAGTAAAAACATGTTTGAAATCTTGAAAACTTCGTATGATGTGGAAAAACCGATATCATATTTGAATTCAGGAGAAATACTAATAAAATCACATATTTTTCTTTCCGAGACAATTTTTTTTTCTCTCGTTCAAATCCTTGGTTGAGTAAAACTAAAATTGTCAAATCAATGTCCTTTGTATAAAAAGCTGCACTGAATTTAAAAAAATATATAGTTTCGATTTCTGACACTGCACTAAACAAACAAGTTTTTGTGGAAATTTGCACTGAGTCACTAATAGAAGAAGCAGTTCTTGTACTGATAGAGTTTATTGCTGGAAGCGAGGGTTTCAGAAGCGTGAGAATTAGAATCACTAACGAAGGTTGTATAAGCCGGGTGCTGCTCTCTCTTGCGCCATACGAATCCTGTTCGCGACGCATCGGTAGCAGCACACGTAGGCCAAACATCACTTGAACAGTATCCTCCTGAATGCCCTTCTGAAATCCTTGTTGAAGATGGTGTAGATGACAGGATTCAAGACCGAGTTCATGTAACCCAGCCAAAAAGCAATGGCAAAAGCGCTGGGAGGAATATTGCAGATTGGACATGCGGGAGTGAGGATGTACAGGAAGAAGAAAGGCAACCAGCAAGCGATGAAACTACCCATGATTAATCCTAAAATCAACGTCGCCCTTTTTTCCTTTTTCCTCGCTATTCTTCGCTTCTCTCTTTCAGGATCTCGAGGTTTCTGGACTCTAGGTAACGCTGGTTCTAGCTCGGCCGGTGAAGGGTTAGTTGTGTCCTGCCTTCTGGTTTTCGTTGCCTGCTTTCTTCCGAAGATCGGCTGGCACAGTCTGAGCTTAAGAGGTTTGACCACGGCGCACCTGCTGACCACTCCTGAGTCTGAACTCGACGGGTCAAACTCGGAGACCATGTCTGTGTCTATTCCTACTGATGGCGCTCTGGCTCTAGCCGCCGCTTGGAGTTCCCCATTGACGGAGAGAGTGGATCCCCTGAGGGGACCAGCTAGCTGGTTTCTGATGGTTGAAGCCCCAACAGTTACCTGAAACAAAGAAAAATCGTAAGAAACATGTTCACTGCAAGACTTTCTAACAGGGATGGATTAAAACAAAACTATATCATACAATTTTTTGTACTGTTAAGAGTTACAACAAACTCATTTCGGGACATAAAAATAGTTATTTAATGGCATATTTATTATGTATGTAGAATTGACATAGTTTAATAACTTATAAACATTTACATACTCTAGTAAAAAAATATGCCTATAAGAAGAAAAACAAAGATTTCAAATGAAATTTCGCCTTCCGTATATCGCTTCAAATAATATTATTTAATATTTTTTATAACTTTCTTCCAGTCTTTTAAGACTATGCTAAAAAGTCCCTCTTGAAATGGTGTTGTAACGTCATGAATATTAGACAAAGGACGACATATTTTGAAATACAGATATTTTAAAACAAAAAAAAAATACCGATAAATGTGTACTGTCATTAAAGTTATTGTCCATTGCTAGCGACTATTTTTTCCCATCTTTCTGGCAGCATACACATACCGTCTTAAAAGAACGACTCACCTTTTGAGATTATTGACGAATTAATCCCTGTTTTGGCATTTTCATACGAAAATAAGTGCTGCTCGTGAATCTTAAGAACGTAGAATGACGTGTTTAAATTTCACGTCCCTACGACTCACCGTTTCAGAGGAGATACGGTGACGGACAAACAGACAGAAAGAGACAAACACACTTATGTATTTTATGTTTCATAATTCTATTTTTTTTTACAATTCACATTTTGTCTTTACAAGGAAGGTTTCTTTAAACCTTTCCCAATCTTGAACAATATTTATTTATTTTTTCCTTCTATTTTAAATTTGTATTGATAGATGTGCATGGATTGAAATATTAAATTTAACAATGAAAACAATTATTAGTGGTGACATTAGTTGCGTCCGTTTTTAAAAAAAATATTAAATGAAAGCCAAAAGTAAAACAAAATGGTAAATGTAATACGTAATTTGAAAGAAAATTTTCTGTTTTACAAGATGTAGTATTTGCTTTTACGTTACATGTATTATTAACATATTACAAAAGAGACGAAGAACATTTTAGGGAAGGTAATATAGAAGTCTAGGCATCTACAGGGCTTATGACCTGTCATTGGCTTTAAGTGGCCGCTTTACTCACTGTGTAGCATTTACCATTCTGCCCATATTTGAACATCGATATTTTTTTAATTCTTTCATCTGTTGATGTTTGTAAGGTAAAACAGTTAAAACCTTAATTATGCGGGTGAAAATCATCTAATTGAATAATTTCACTCACGTACTAGGCAACGCCTGAAAAATTTTGTATGTAAGTGAAAAAATTAAATTAGTTAAATCTCACCCGCATAATTAAAGATTTCAGCTCTTTAACTTTACAAACGTCAACATGAAAGAGTTGAAGGAATATGTATGTTTATGTATGGGCAGAGTAGTGAATGTTACATAGTGTGTTAAGTGGCCATTTCAACCAGCCAATGACAGGTCATAAGCCCTGTAGATGCCTAGACTTCTATATTGCCTTCTCTAAAATGTTCTTCATCTCTGTTATTATATGTTTATTTTAACAGCTCTCCGGGAAGTTGAATCCAGTCCATGTCTACAAAAATTTGGACAAGCTCAAATTATTGTTTGCATATGTTATAATTTTTTTTTTAAAAAAAAAAAGAAATATTTTCGTTCTTTTGATTTACCCAAATATTTCATTTTGAGGGCCATTTCCAACGAGTTGCAAATGACTCACTATTAGAAAATGAGAATCAAGCGGGGATTCGAACCACGCATTTTTGCCTCTTTCTGTTCGCGTTCAATCGAGGAAATAAAGCTGCCAAACTGTTAGCAATATTTGCGCAGCGTACATAGAATATTCCATGAATTATTGACTTATTTAATGTAAAACAATGTATTTATTTGATTTAACAATACGTCCAAGGGGTATTTACAAAATTATATTGTTAATTAAAAAATATTTTTCATAGAATAGAATACTCTCTTAAAGTACACCGCCAAAACATGTTTCAATAATTTGTCTCACTCTGTTCCATTGAAATATTGCGTCTTGTATCTTTTTTAACTTATTTTCAAATGTACCTACACTTTAGATTATATTTAATTGATATATAAATTGTCTTACACTGTATAATATTCACCAGTCTGAAGATGCCCATTAGAGGGTGAAAGCGAGAATCGGTCAAATAAATAAGTGGAAGTGTACCAAGTATTTTAAAATTAAAAACTTATATGTAAATATAAGTTATTACATCAATTATATAGTTAAGTACAAACATAGTAAGTAAAAATTTCAAAATTAAGGTAAATACGTTATTGACTAATTATACCAATTTTTTTTTTGTAGAGACCTTTTGTTCTCTTTATTTGGAAAAATATGAACTCAACCTTTGCTAATATGCAATGAAAAAACCTACGCTGATTGCTTGAAAACACAGTATCGTTGAATTTATACAAGTGCTTCACTGTAATACGTCAATAAATTCTTACTCGGCAAACATCTTTATCTGGGGCTTATATTCTTATGACCTATTCATCTCGCGAATACATGCAGATCCGTCTTTATTCGTGGGAACGAACGCCAGTAAGTTACCGTTCCCGCGTAAAGTGTCGGATATTTTCCTAAGGGTAATGTTGCCATAGGGTAAAACAATTCCATTTGAGAGTGAGTGATTTCCTTGCATAAAATATTACGATCGGGGCAATGCCAGTATTGAGAAATGTCACACGCATTGCTCAATGTCTCACTTAGCTTTATTATTTGTGTTTTTCCACGTATGGCACAGGTGTATTTTATTTCATGTCAACAAACATCAGTTTTTAAAATCAGATTTGATTTTTTAACATAAAAATGGAACATCCAAAATATTTTAGATAAGGCTGGATTTCACTCCCTAGGCAATCATTAAGATTGAAATTTATTGCGACAGAGAGGGAAAACAGTTTTGAGAAAGGGATATGGAAGCCAAGATATTTACAAGGCTCCAATTGGCTTGTTTAAGTAATCACTTTTCACGCTGTAAGATTTACTATTTTACCTTTATTTAAATATTCAATATTCAAATTGACTCAACTCTTTCATCAGTTCACATTTTCAATTGTCCAGAGCTGAAACCTATATTGATGTGGGTGAGATTTATAATTTATTATTTCACCCACTAGACAACGCTTGAAAACACTTTTCAATTTTTACATTTATTTTACACTGGTTATTAACATATTACAATAGAGATGAAGTACACTTTAGAGAAGATAATATAGCTGTCTAGGCATTTACAGGGCTTATGACCGGTCATTGGCTGGTGTTAGTGGCCACTTTACACACCGTGTAACATTTACCATTCTGCCCATATTTGAACATTTATATTCCTTGAATCCTTTCATCTGTTGATTTAACATATTTTGTCGATTTAACCTGTCTTGAACGCATTGTTTAGACATGGGTTAATGTGTGTCAAAAGTCCCCGATGGTGGGTGGTGTGGTTCAAACAGAGGGGGGGGAGGGAGGTTGTAGGTACCATTTTTCAGTTTTACGCATAAATCCTGAAAACAATCTCTCCTATCGACATTTAGTGTAGTACACAATTAAACGTGATAAAATTTCCTACAAAAAAAAAAAATATTTTTGTTTTAGGACGTTTGGTTGCCGAGCTTTGAGCTTCTAAAGTTTGGATGCGAAAGCGAATTACATATATCCCCTCTTGTACTACTTAAGTCACACTTCTATCCCATTTAAAAAAAAAAAAAAACAGTTTTCGTGTGCCATCTTTGAACTTCAGTCTTGAGTCTTTTAGTCCTTAGAGTCCAGAATAAAACAGAGTATTAAAAAAAAGGATAATTACAAAGCAATGAAATATATATAAATGAAATACATATTAACAGTAAAAATAGTGAACTAATAAATCCCACAAAGACATGGCCTGTTTGGGAGTATACAAGAAATGTTTACAATTTTTTTCTACTAAAATAAATAGACGGGTATAATATTTTTATTATAAAAAAGAGAAAAGAAAATATTCTTTAAAATATTAAAAGGTACTTTTTATTTTATAGTTATTAAAAACGGAAATATATTTTTTAAAAAAAACCTTAAAAGATTCCTTATTATGGAAGAGTTATTAAAAACAGAAATAAAAAATATTAAAAAAAAAACATAAAAAGATTCCTTATTATTAAAGAGCGACAAAATATATCATAGAAAAAATGAGTTGTTATCTTCAGTTTTAATCCAAGATAATGGACACGTGCATAATATACAATTTTAATAGAATTTAGCTGGGTAAATACCGTTTGAACACACTACTACTACTACTACTACTACTACTACTACTACTACTACCATCACGCCATTTCCCCGTAGAGGTAAGCAAAAAGAATGGACCGCCACACACGTCTATCCTGGCATACATTCCTAGCTTCTTCCACATTTATACATCTTGTCATACATGCCCTTTGGTTCTGTCTGATTTGACATGACCAGATTTAAGATTTTGGTTTATCTGATCATGGCACGTCTTTCTTGGTCGTCCTCGTCTCACGTTACCGTTCATTTTCGCCATATATACTCATTTTACCATTTTTTGTCGTCCATTCTTTCTACGTGACCAAACCGTCTCAGGGAATCTTTCTTAATCTTTATAATTTAATTTAATTTACACTCTCGCCCGATTTCATCATTCGTAACCCTGTCATAAATATCTCAGATTATTAATAATTACTTCAAGATCATTAGTCTGTTTAAGTGACGGTCAATGATAACTCCCAGGTATTTTATGCATATTTCAGACTTTATTTTTTCGCAATTATTAAAATATGATTTGCAATAATATGGTCGTGGGCCACAATATTCGGATATCGTATATCGCTCCACTTCCAAATAAAGTCAACATAATTTCTCCATAATCCAAACAATGTTTACTTAAGTCTTCCTACAAAATTTTCGATTTTTTTACGGCCGAAAAAATACAAAATACGGCCGTCACACTTTACGGCGACAACTTGAACTTAAAATATTGTTTTTATTTCGCATGTTCGAGCGCCTTGGGCATTGAAAAACTACTTTCTCTTTTTTACAACATCTTTTGATACATGAGGATACACGTGTGACATTTGGCCCGAAATTGAAAAAGAGATAGCCCGGGAATATCACATTCTGAATGTTAGAAAGAGTTCGGAAAAAATGCCATAAAGCATAATCCGATAAATTTTATTTGAGCTATATGCCTTTAATATTATTCGAAGCATTTCTTAGAGTTAATAAGAGGAATATTACGGCCTTTCATAGTTTAAGGTATTAGCATATTACAACAGAGATGAAGAACATTTTGAAAATTAAGACTTATTATTTCTAGCTGCAATACGATACCACTTACTATTTAATGATGCACACTCCTGAACACTTACTCCCACACTTAATACACATAAACACACATAAACGCAAATGTCAACAATTATTCTTTTCTCACTAGAAATTCTTATTTATTTTTTATTTTTTGTCACATTTAATGTTAATAATTTATGAAAACTTAATTGGTCTTTTCATGTTAGTAAAATTGTTATTTTTAATACTGTTTATGTATGACTGTATATTTTCTTAATAAAATAAAATCTTCACTTACTCTCATACAAATACACATAAACACATCATTTTGTTCTTACACAATTTAATAATATGTATGATTTTCATTAAGAAACTTTGTTTGTCTGTCTTTAAACTGTATTTAAAAAAAAAAAAGTTAATCTATCATTGTCGACTGTTTGTTTCTTTAAAATAAATAAATAAACAAAAGGTTATATTGAGGTCGAGGCATCAACAGGGCTTATGACATGTCATTGGCTGGTTTAAGTGAACACATTACACACTGTGTAATATTCACCATTCTGCCTATATTTTAACATGTATATTCCTTCAATTCTTTCATATGTTGATGTTTGTGAAGCTAAAAAGCTGAAAATTTTATTCAAGCGTATGAGATTCATCTAATTGAATTATTTCACCATGACATACTAGGCAACGCCTAAAAGATACATTATTTTCAATGTCATAAGCCCTGTAAATGCAAAGACTTCAATGTTTCCTTCTTTAAAATTTGAAGCCTGAAAAAACACTTCCTTTCTCTTCCTTAATCTCTCCTCCTTTCCTCTTTCCTCTTTTTTTCATTTCCTGTTGAGTAATAATATTGATTCAAGGTAAAACAAATACAATTCGTTTATATCTATTTTTATATATTTTTAGCTTTTTTATCTTTATTTTCTACTGAATATGTTTTGTAACTTGAATTATAAAAATGAAAATATTATTTGATTGGTTGGTTGGAAGAAATTGCTATTTGGCAATAAGCCCGCTTATGTACAAATAACAGTATGTACAAAAAGTAAAAAAAATGAATTAATAAAATGTTCTACAATGTTTGAGTATGTCCAAATGCTTGCAGACTGGCAGGATTTCCTCCCTAGAAAGTGGCCATTAAAACCAACCAATGACAGTTCGTAAGCCCTGTAAATGCCTATACTTCCATATTCCCTTCTCAACAATATTTTCCCTCTCTGCTGAAATAAATTTTAATAAAATGTACTTCATCCCCGTTGTAATTTGCGAATCTTAATGACTCCCTAGGGGGTGACATCCAGTATTTTGTCTACAAACATTTAGACAAATTCAAAATATTGTAATAAATTGGCTCTCATCAATATTAAATTATCGCTTTATTTTCAGTACTTAAACAACTGCCACCCTTTATCCCCTGTTTGCATTTTATTTGCTAGGGTATCTTAAAAAATACAGCCTTAATGTCAAAATAACAAAATTAACAATTACAAAACAAAAAACAAACAAGTACACATATATCTTAAATAAAAAAAAAAATAATGGCATAATTTATTTATTGTTTTATATAAAATCGTAAATAAAATCAAAATTCATCAATCAATTTAAATTAAGATTGATAAAATATTAATTTAAAAAATTGTTAATTGAAGTAAATTTTAATTATATATTAATTGAAGTAAATTTTAAAAGTAAAACTGAGAATGAAATAAAAAAAAGTAAAAATATTCCCAAATATCAATAATAATTTTAGACAGCAAATGAATCTCACCAACATCATTAAAGGTTTTAGGTTTTTTACTTCACCAAAGTCAATAGATGGAAGAGTGAGTAAATGTGGATTTTTAAATTTTCAGGGTGTGATTGTTACAAACTGTGAAAAGTGACCAATCCATCCCACAAAGGACATGTCATAAGCCCTGTAAATTCTTTGACTTCCTTATTCTATTTTTAAAAATGTTTTTACTCTCTGTTTCTATGGCCTTGTCAGCCTTGTGGTGTAATGGTCAGCGCGTTTGCCTACCATGAAAGAGGTCTCGTGTTCGATTACCGACATGGTTAATGAAATATTTTTTCAGAAGGGTGTTTTCATACTAGAATAATACACAGTCCATGGACTGATATTAAAATACCTCAGGTACTTTATGTAATAAAATTTATCAAGATAGCTGCAATCGGTGTACCAATCTAGTGTCCTTTGCACTATTAGGTGCGGAAAGGAAATGATGATGATGATGTTGCAATAATTTGCAATATGTTCAATCTTGTAAAAAACCCTGTGCCATGTGTAAAATAATAAATAAAAACCTCTAAAAGTTCTCCTTTTCTGTTGAAATACAACAAAACAAAACAAATAATCGATTGTGTATTGGACCAAGTGATAAAATAAGAAAAATGGTACCAAAAAAGGGCATATTTTTCATTCTAAGCCTTAACCACGAAGAAGGCGCAAGCGACTACCGGCTCTAAAGAGTACTGCGTTGTTAATGATGGGGATGGAATTTCCGTGGCACGGGCAATGAAAAATGGATGAGGTTTTAGAAGGTTTAATGAAAATGGGGTGTCTTTATGGGTGGCTTCTGAAATATTGGTGTTGCTGTGGTGTTCTTAAACCAGACATTTACAAAATTGACTAGAAAAATAAAAGAATAAAAATTGGAACGGCAATAAAATAAAAATTAAATGGTTAAATAGAATACTGGCTATTTAAAATACTGTTTTAATGACCGGTGATTGGTTGTTTTCTGCGATCTTTTTTGCAAAATCATTTAATTTTTCGTGTTGTAAAGCATGTTACAATGAACACTTATGTTTGAATAAAATAGAAGTCCAATAACGGTTGTATAAAAAAACTTTGGGAGCTTTGATAGAGTTTTATAACTGCTGGGATTTTTAAGTAGTAAATATATTTATTTTAATTAATAGTTTCCACAACACAAAACAAAAAAGACTTTTTTTTATTTCGAAAAATATTTTTGTATAGATTTATAAAAACAGATGTTTACCTGTTATTTTTAAATGAACGGTGATAAATGATAATTCAAAATAACCGTCAGTTTCACACTTTATATACTTTCAAGTATTATCTTAAAACTATTCTGCGGATTTGTCGATTTGCAAAAAGCGTATGATAAAGTAGATAGAATGAAATTGTGGGGCGTGTTGGAAAAGTATGGAGTAAACAATAAACTTATACGTCCAGTATCGTCTCTCTATGAGGAGAGTTCAGCGTGTATAAGAGTTAATGGGGGATTTACATCTTGGTTTGCGATCTCAAAAGGCGTGAAACAGGGATGTGTAATGTCACCATGGTTGTTTAATCTATACATGGACAACTGTATGAAAGAAATAGAATGTATGGGTATTGGAGCAAAAATTGATAATTTTTCAGTAAGCTGCTTGTTGTATGCTGATGATGCAGTTCTGTTAGTAAGCGGCAAGGATAATTTGCAAAAAATAGTCTCTAGAATGTATGATGTATGCCTGGAGAGTGAATTGGCGATGAACGAAAGTAAGTCAAAAGTGATGGTATTTGAAAGGGATAGTGAGGTTACTGACTACATAATAAATGTAAACAACGAATGTCTCGAGCAAGTAGAAGAATTTGTGTATATGAGAAACATGTTTTTAAGAGATGGAAGAGTAGAAAAAGATGTTGAAAGAAGAGTGAATGCGGGCAACAAAATGAACGGAGCACTAAACACAGTAATTTCTAATAAAAATATGTCAATCGAAGCTAAACTGGCAGTGCACAACGGAGTTTTAGTCCCAACACTTATGTATGGAAGTGAATCATGGAACTGGCAGAGGAAGGATGAAAGCCGAGTGAACGCGGTTGAAATGCGATCTCTTAGACGAATGTGTGGGAAATCAATGTATGACAAGGTTACGAATGATGAAATCAGGCGAGAGTGTAAATCTGAGACAAGTATAATTGATAAGATTAAGAAAGGGTCTCTGACATGGTTTGGTCACGTAGAACGAATGGACGACGAGAGAATGGTAAAACAAGTATATATGGCAAAAATGAACGCCAACGTTAGACGACGACGACCAAGGAAGACGTGGCATGATCAGATAAACCAAAATCATAAGTCTGGTCATGTCAAAAGCAGACAGAACCGAAGGGCATGTATGACAAGATGTATGAATGTGGAAGAGGCTAGGATTGTATGCCAGGATAGACGCGTGTGGCGGTCCATTCTCTCTGCCTACCCCTACGGGGAAATGGCGTGATGGTAGTAGTAGTAAGTATTATCTTTCAGATACTTTTTTGGGGCCAGTTTTTAGTTTTATAATTTAACACCGTCAAGCTATACATATGGCAAATTAACACAACGAGTCAAAAACTTCGAAAGTAGATCATGTTTTCTTGCGATCTGTGTTGACCCATTTTATAGATTAATCTTCATATAATTTTACTGTAGGTACCTGTTTAACACGCGGCTATGCTGTACCGCGACGAATGGCTATTGTTTGACTAATTTAATCAAAATTACTGGCGAATTTCGGACACAAAATTTAAATCAGTCATATTTATGAATTATGTTAAAATTTAATACAGGTAAACGTCGTTTTACGCCAAGGTTCCATTTCGAGAGACACCGGCGCAAAAAAAGTCGACGTAAAATGAACACAAATATAATGAAAGATAAAAGGTTAGTTTCCGTATCAAAATTCTAAGAACAATCTCACATGTTTATTAAGAACGTATCCCAAATATATATATTCAAAATACTATTAAAATGTATTTAATAAAGAAGTTTAAATTCAATAAAATAAATAAAACAACTTTGTTTTTAACCACTAATTTTTATTTTTCACTGACCGGTTTCAAAGCAAGCAAGCTTCTTCGTCAAGGCTTACGTAACTAATGAATTGATTTTTTTTTTATTTCTATCATTTTCACTAAATACTACTGTTCAGTTAATACTACACGTGGACTCAATAAATCAAGTAGTTTTTCCTTACATGGGTGGTAATTTGATATCATTATTGTCGAAGTAAGACAGGAGAGGACTAAAACAAATATTGTTTATTTGGTTATTAATTATTGTTTTCTTTTTTTAATTTTTTTTTTTTAAAATTTTTATTCCAGTAAAATGGCTTTAAAGTGCCGAGCTAATTCTACCATATAAACATGTCAACATGAACATAAATATAACAATAAACATAAATACAAAATAAAATTTTATATTGTAGCACTTATGGTGGTCTTAACATATCGCGCCATTGCTTGAACAACGGTGATTGGATCCACTCTGCAGTGGCTTGGAGAATTTCGTTATTAGACTTTTTTAGGCGTTCCCATAGGCTCCAGGCTCTTTGGCGAAGCAGGGCAGCGAAGGTGTTTATTCGTCCAGCTGTAAACATTTCAGAGGCACTGCAGTACCTAGGCAATCCGAATAATTGTCTGTATGAGTTGTTGTACGTGATCCTTAATTTATTCCAAGCTCCTTGCGTATAGTTGTTCCAAAGTTCCGCTGTATACATGGACGTCATTATTATGAATCGCTTTTTTAATTTCAAAGATTGCTAAGTTGTCTAATTTAAATATTTTATTTTCAACATGAAGTACTTTAATTCCAGTGTCTTTATTGAAGTTATGATTATTTTCCATCAGATGATTTGCGAATTCAGAAAAAATATTATTATTTAAGCATCTTAAGTGTTTTTTTACTCTAATATTGAAGTTTCTCTTAGTTTTTCCAATGTAGATTTAATCGCAGTTATTAGAATTCAATTGGTATATTCTAGATTTATTATATTTATGGACTTTGTCTGTGTGATTTTTTAACAATGTTATTAGTTATTTAAAAAGCCGGTTTAATGTTTGATTCATTAGTTACATAAACCTTGACGAAGAAGCTTGTTTGCTTTGAAACCGGTCGGTGAAAAATAAAAATTAGTGGTTAAAAACAAAGTTGTTTTATTAATTTTATTAAAATGAATTAACCACAAAGTTAGTGCTTCAAATATAAACTTTATAAGTAAAAATTCATTTACAAAATAAATAATAATCTCTTGATATAAATAATGATTTTTTATATCAAGAAATTACAAACTCTCTAGTTTGTCGGTACTCAATAAAATTCTCACACTTTTTTTAAAAAAGCATCCAATTTCATTTATTTTGATTGTTGCTTCCTTTTTTGAACAATCATAGCATAAAAAACAAATGTTTTATTATTCTTTTAATTTTAAATAATAATAAAATAAATCGTAAAATTATACCTTTTTATTTTTCTTAAAAACAAAACGAAAACTAACTCGGATATAATTTCACACACACAAAAAGCTGCTCACGTACGGTAATAGAATAAAACAACGTGTAAAAGTGTGTCTGCTATTAGAATCGCGGCGCCTATTATCGTCTGGTGTCGGCCGATTCAGGGAATCCCACGCTGGCGCCAACCGGCGTAGTTGTAAATCGGCGTAAATTGAACCGGCGCAAAACGACGTTTACCTGTATTTACACTTTTAATCTGTAATGTATTTGTATAAACAAGTTATATACAAACATTGTTGTGTATATAATAAATTAACAAATCTCAACAAAGATGGAGAACACTTTTGAGAAGGAAATAAAGAAGTCTAGGCATTTGTGAAATCCAGTCGTTTGTCGGCTAACATTTGGACAAACTCAAAGTATTATTTATAATATATATATTTACATTGCGAAAAAAATTAGGTATCCTTAATAATATTAAAGAATAACGGGTATTTTATTGTTTTTGTTTTTATGGCTGGCTTATAAAGCGCCATTTTTGTGATATAAACATTATTTACAATAATATTTATAAATTCCCGTTAATTGAATATTTATTGATTCCACTTCGTCCTACTGCAAATATCCTAATCAATCTTCTGAACACATTATGTGGTCTAGTCCCCTTTCTTTTCTCTATTTTTTATTTTTTTATTTAATTTAAAGAAAAAAAAAATCAATAACAAGTAAAAATACAATATTATAACTAAATATTTTTTTTTACTTTAGTCAAATACATATATTTACATTAACGTTTCACATTACATAAAAGAAATAAACAATTCTTGTGTAAATAATGGGGAGTGACGTCTTATAATAGTTTATTTTATTTTAATAAATAATAAAAATAATAATCTATGATTTCCGAATGGAGCTTCTCGCTACTATCCGTGGCCCTGTTATAAGTTCTTCCGGATATACAGATCTGGTGACTTAAAAAAAAAATTTCAAGGGTTTTAAAAAAGTTTTGTAATCATTGCGGCGAATTGACCATGTCCAATCACTTTTATCCTAGTCAGAGATTCTCCAATCTGTAACTGAGTCTGTAATCGTAGAGACGACTCAATATTAATTTCTGACCGAAATCTTCACGTAGATATTGAAAATATCTGTAAATTTTTAATGTTTTTGATAGCAAGTAAGAGACAAATTCTTCTGTTTTTTGGTGGCTTCGTGGTGTAATAGTCAGCGCATTTGCCTACCAAAGAGGTCTCGGGTTCGATTCTTGACATGGTTGACATGAAATGTTTATTGAAAAAGGTGTTTTATACTATAATATTTATTAGTCTCTGGACTGGTACCTGAAGCGTAAAAAACCTTACCGTAAGCGTACCTTCATGAAATAAAAAAATCATGAAAAAATACGCTGCGATTGCTTATTTAGTCCGTTTAAAAATGGTACATACATTTCTTTTTAATATGAAGAAAATTAAAGCTAAGACAAAAAAAGTAAATAATAATTTACACAATGTTTTGAGTTTGTCAAAATTTTTGTGAACAAGGACTGGATTCAACCCCCTAGATAGCTGTTTATATAAACATAATACAACAGAGATGAACATTTAAGAGAAGAGAATTTAAAAGTCTAGACATCTGTCAACAGATGGAAGAATCGAAGGAGTATGAATGTTTAAATATAAACAGATTGACAAATTACAACAGGGATGGAGGATACCTTAAATAAGGAAATTTGAAAGTCTAGGCATTTACAGGGCTTATGACCTGTCATTGACTGGTTTAAGTAGGCACTTTACACACTGTGTAACATTCACCATTTTGACTATGTTTAAAGATCCATATTTCTTTAATTCTTCCGTCTCTTGATTTTAGTGAAGTTAAAGTTCCATATTCCCTTATTTAAGGTATTTTCCATCCCTGTTGTAATATGTTAATCTTAATGACTCCCGAAGGGGTGAAATCCAGTCTTTTGTCTACGAACATTTGGGCAAACTCAAATATTGTAATGAAACCAACTGGTCAAAGATGAAGTTTAAAAATTGAATAATTGTTTTCAGGCGTTGCCTAGTATGTGAAATAATTTAGTCAGATAAATCTCTTCACAACAATAAAGGTTTCAGCTCTTGACCTTAACTCAAATCAACAGATGGAAGAATTGAAGAAATATGGATGTTTAAACATGGGCAGAATGGTGAATGTTACACAGTGTGTAAAGTGGTCACTTAAACCAGCCAATGACAGGTCATAAGCCCTGTAAATGCCTAGACTTCCTTATTCCCTTATTTAAGATATTCTCCATCCCTGTTGTAATTTGTTAATCTTTATGTAAAATCCAGTTTTTTGTCTACGAACATTTGGACAAACTCAAATATTGTAATAAACAGAATGGTAAATATTACACAATGTCTTAAATGGCCAATTTAACCAGCCAGCAACAGGTCATAAGTCTTGTGAATGCCTAGACTTCTATATTCCCTTCTCTAAAATGTTTAACGTCTCTTTTGTATTATTTTAATAATTACTAAATCTAGACAAGATCTGGTCTACCTTAGTCATTGTTTAAAACTAGAACGACGTCTATCTCGAATTTAAATATATACTTTTTTTTTCATTTTATAGGTAATTTAGCGAGTCGGGGCACTTTTCCACATAGTCACGGATTGTTCCGAGTGTCGCTTCAACATAAAATATTCTAATTATCAATAGTATTTTTTTTATGTCTTTGTGTTTTTCTGTATTTTTTTTTTACATGCCAGTCTGTGCCACGTTTATGGTTGTAAGAATTAATTAATGAAAAATCTAAAAACATTAATCTTTCTCATTCAGAATTCAGATAGTGGCAGTAACTTCAGTAAAAAAATATCGAAGAAAAAAATATGAAAACGCGTGAAAAAAAGACAGTTTAATTATTGTGAAGTTTGCCCACAATATTTTTTAATGGAATTTTGATTTATGATCATTATCATAAAAACATAATTAAGAACTGGAAAATGTCGAATCAAATATTAAGGAATAATCATTCACCAAAATATGAAATGAAAGGATTAAATTCATCATATTGTAAATATATTGAAAACTAGCGGACCCGACAGACGTTGTCCTGCCCAAACGTTGACTTGCCTTAGAAAAAAACTTTGAATTGATAAGTAGGTACCTAGGTACTTGTTTATGGTTGAATTACAAAAACAATTAATTTTCAAAAATGAAATTTTTTTTACAAATGTCAAACTCGGCTTTTCTCACCAACAGGGGTGCACGTGCAAGTATATGAATCGTGCATATTGCCGGTGACAACATGTGGACTAGAAACCATGTCTATAACACAAAAAATAAGCCATAAATTAAAATGCACGCAACAATCCATGGAGAGACAGATGCTCGGTGTATGTCTAAGAGACAGAATTAGAAATGAAGAAATAAGGCGCCAAACCGGAGCCGTGAAGATCATGGATCATGCAGCGAAATTGAAATGGCAGTGGACAGGGCACTTGGCGAGACCAAATGATGGCAGGTGGACACCCAGAATATTAAAGTGGAGACCATGGGCAAACAAAAGAAGTGTTGAAAGGCCACAGAAAAGATAGGTCAACGACATTGTCTCTATTGCCGGTAAAACGTGGATGATGAAAGCGGGTGATAGGAAGGAATGGAGACGTTTGGAAGAGGCAGATCCAGCAGTGGAGAGAATAAGGCTGCAGAAGAAGAAGAAGAAGGGGTGCACTTTATTCATAAATGTGAGTTTTTTTTAATGCATGATAAATGTAAATGTAATTTAATATTATTTTAGTATCACCAAAAATCCAGTAAAAAGAAATAAATGGCTGGAAATTATAAGGAATATAAGGAGAGAATCTGATTGAGATCCATAAAAAGCAAATGTTGTTTGTAATTATTCATGAAACAATATTTTTTTGAACACAACACATTTTAATTTTATTTGTAAATGCATTCTCCTCGAATGCATCCTGGTAGATCGATAAATAAAACATTTATGCTCTTTTTTACATATAAGATTGAAGATTTTAGTATCTACGAACACGCACAGCGCAATGATCTATATTTCTGTGAAAATCGCACGTAAATCGGTTAAGCCGTTTAGGAGAAGTTCAGTGACATCACACGTACAGAGAAATTTTATATATAAGGATATAGACGTTTTATTTTTGTTTTTTATTAGATTTATTTAGGATATAAACAATAATACAAAAAAAACATGAAAGAATTATAAAAATAAATTAAACTAACCACAGATATCAACAAAAATACGTTATACATAAACAATTGGAAATAGAATAGAAATTGTGTGTGTGCATGTGAAAGAGAGGGCGAGGGTGAGTTCAGGTGTATTTGTGAATATTAGGGTGGGTCTGTGTGTGTGTATGAGGGTATGTACTTGTATCATTTATGTATTATTATATACATTTATATACCCATTACGGTGGAAATCAGTTAATCTATTAGTTTCTTTAAAAAATAATAATATTATTATTTATTATCATATTATAAACATAAAATAATACGTTTATACAAAGTTGCTTTGCCAGTTAAAAAGATTATAAAAAGCAATAGAAACGATAAAAAAAAAAATAAAAATAAATAGTTCACATAGTTAAAATATAGTAAAAAACATATTTTAAAACCCAGTAAATATGTAATAAAAAACAAAATACATAGCAAGAAACATAGTTAAAGACATACCATAAATAAATAAATTATACAGGGTGTTCTTTAAACCCTGTCACATCCGAAAGCACGATGATCAGTATTGGCAAGAAGAGATATTGCCATGTTTAATAAAAATATTTAGAACGAAGAAAATTTGTAAGTATAAAATCTTAAAAAGAACAAATGGTTGCTTACTTCTGCAGGAGAGAAGCGAGGTAGGCGCGGCCGCGTGTCAAACGCTCCCCTCCCCCCTCCTCGTTTCGTCCCCTGCAGAAGTTAGCAACCATTTGTTTTTTAATTTTTTAAAAATATTCGTTCTAAAAAAATATTTTAATGTGTCATTGTGTCTTCTTGCTCATACTGATCATAGTGGGTTCGGATGTGACAAGGTTTAAGGAACACACTGTATATGTGTTTGTAAAACAAAAAACACAGTTTAAAAAACCTAGTAAAACACACACGTTAACACACACTTAACACACTTTTTTTTTCACCACAACAGGCCCAATTACAGTGGTGAATTAACACATAATAAAAAGAAAAAAGCGGGCCAAAGCAGTGTTTGGACCGGCCAAACTTACGGCTGTTGGTGTTGCTCGCCACAGCATCACAAAGCTAAGCCCACATAAAGCCCTTTTTTTTTGTTGCTACACGCGAGCGCCAAAAAGTAATTAACTGTCATGGTGAACTCTAAGATCTTGTACACATAGTGAACGTTGGAGAATTTGACTCTTTGGCAAATTGCAGTTGGTTAATTTTAACGTCTAAGACTTAATGTAAAAACGGAACATTTGGAAATATTAGGCAGTTGGAGTTGGAGTTGTAGTTATTTTCCAGAGGGTCAAAATCTGACTACAGATCAGAGACATCTGCTGGGGTCTTGATGGTTAAAAAAAAAATATCGGCCAAACCAAGCAAATGCAAAGAGGAAAAACACGCCTCATATAATTAACAAAAAACATGAAGAGCAAAGGTCCCGGAAGAGAACTTTTACCATTTTGATTAACTTTTGGTACTCATTTTAAAATAATATAAAAAAAACGTATGCAACTAATATTGACATTTTAAAGTGCTTCGTAGATGAACGAAAAGGGGTTTGGTAGTCCGGATAGGCCAGCGCTGTCGAAAATACTATGAAAATACAAAAAGCCGCTAGACTTTGGAATAAGCTACCTCTCTTTATAAAAAAATGAACCTTTTTTTAGCCACATTCGAGAAACGTCAGAAATATTATTATTTATTATCCCCAGAATCCTGAACTTCCTGAATTTTTGCTGTTTTTTTTTAAAAATAAATATGATTATTCCTTTTTCTTTCCTTGGTTCCCCTTTCTCTCTCCTTCCAAACTTAATATCTGATTCCACATTCCTCATCATTAAATATGTTCCACATCATGTACTTTAAAAAAAGTTAAAATGTGCAAGCCTTATTTCCTAATTAAAAAAACACCCATTAGTTTAAATTCATAAGGTTATTTTTAGTTTTTGTATGTATCTTTTGATATATATGTTTATGGTTTTTTAGTACAAAATTTCGACCAACTCTTCTTTTGACCAGTTTGTTTTTTGATTGGGTGGAAGATATTAAAAAAATACTTATTTTTGTACTTGTAGTTTAAAGTAAACAAAAATAATTGAACTAATAAAAGCCTTTCACTTGGACAGTGAATGCCAGATTAGAATAAACGATGTTTTTAGTAAGTGGTTTGGAGTCAGTGCCGGAGTTCAACAAGGCTGCATCCTTGTACCATTCCTATTCATTTTATTTGAGATTTTATATTGAGAAAGTCAATATTACCAAACGGAAGAATATTTCATGGAGTAATTACTCCAACTAGGTAACTTCAAAATCAGCATTTTTGAGTTACGCACTAAAACTCATATTTGTTTCTTTCTCAACTTATGCTACAAATCATCATCATCATTCCATGTTTGCTTCCTGGTTAAAGTATATGGTGTCCACAAAAATTTCCAGGTATTCTTGTTGACGGCCAGCTCCTGTGCATCTTTTTAAGTCAGGTTTGCGTCCCGTAGTTCTGCCATGAACTGCCGACGAACAGTCAGCAGTGGACGCCCAGAACGTCGAGAACCTGATGCCTTGTAAAGTTGGCAAGCGTGGTTTGCGGAAACTTTATACTATATTGAGTGTTACAAATACGATAGCAATATAATTTGGGTCCTTTTCACAAAATGGTGTGCAAAACCAAAATTGTTTTTTTTTTGTTGAAACTTTTTACAAGTTATTAACAATTTGCTTTTCAATTCTTGTATTTTTCTTAAACCCATATTTTTCTCCTTTGTTGTTTTAATTTTGCATAGCAACATTTTTTTCTGTTTCCATATGTATACAAAAAAAACATGTTGTTTATTTTTTAAAATTATTACTTACTGTGTTTGTAAATAACTGTATTATTTTTATAAATGTCCCTTGGGCGTATGTAAAATTAAATAAACAAATAAAATTTGAATCCATGACTTCTCTATTTGTAGCGTTTATGGAGGAGGATAAAAAAATATGTTTTTAGTGGGTATTCACAAAAAATGATTTTATAGTTACCAAGTTATAGTAACCCAACGATATTATTATGATGATTTGAATGCTCGACTTTCCCATTTGTAGCACTTATCAAAGATATATTTTTTTGGTTTTAGATGTTAACTAAAAAATGCTGGTTTTGAAGTTAGCTAGTTGTAGTAATTACCTTTTGATTTAAAAGTCAAATTATGGTAGAGTGAAATTTGAACCACAGAACTGTGAGTCTATAAGCTTACCAAGGAAACATAACCCAGTTCTTAAGTAAACAGTTAATTCACATTATTCCAGAGGTCACAAAAGTAAGCATATAGTCGTACAAAAAACACCAATTTTCGCGTGCAAAAAGATACATGTATATATTCATTTGTGTTGCCATCATTAGCAGTTTTCTCAAACATCAGTTCATCAGCAAAAACACTAACGATTCCAACCCCAGTATCTTATAAAAGAAATGATTAATTGGTTTTCCAAGGGTGGAACGGGTGGTCACTTGAAATAATTCACAAATAAATATGACGCGACATAGGTATACGATATATATATTTTGATTGTTTAAACAAATACGAGAAAAAATGTTACAAAGATATTAAATTTTATATTTTTTAAAATAATAAATGTATATTATAATGTTTCCCATTACGGAAAAGAAAAAAATTGTTCTTTTGTAACGTAATTGGAAGGGACGTCTTTTTTACAAAATAATATTATTTTTAAAACCAACACAGCCGTAGTTATGAACGAAACATATAATATAACAACAAATAGCAAGACTAATTACGGGTTTCATATAGAAACAAAAATATAAAAAACTAAACGTACAGTTCGCTAGGAATAAAAGGAAGTAGGATGGGAAAAAAAGAAAGGAAGAGAAGGAAGAAGAAGAAATAGTAAGTCAATATAAAATAATTAAAAACGAAATAAAAAAAATAATAAATGTACACATACAACCTACATACATACACATATCCATATATATTATACATAAATACATACATACATATACAAACATGAACATGCATATATATATACATACCCATACACGCATGAACATATACGCATACGCAAATGCACATACATACGCGTACATATATAGAATTCATAATCAAATAATGAAAACGAATAAATAAAACTACAATAAAAATAGTAACGAAAAATTTTGCTCTTGTGACGTCTCTATCGCAATTTCGATATGTTTTTAAAATATTATTTTCTTTCGTTGAAAGGATCTATCAGACTAAAATGTTTATCGTATGACGAGCCTACTTGATGAATGTATTCATTTTAACCCAGATTGTTGAAGAGCTGTTGAAAAAATATAATTTAATGTAATGTGACAAAAATGATCAAGATACGCTGCAGTTGGTGTACGAATAAGCTGTGTAAAAAGAGACGAAGAAGAATCATAAAAAAAAGTTTTTTTTCATAAAAAATAAAGATTTGCGCTCATGGTAATAATTATGTTTAATGAACAAAAAATTACAATTTCTTTATCGATTACATATATACTTAGGAAATAAATTTATCTGGATTACGTCTAGTCTGCCTAACTAGGTACAACCTGTTTTAATGCAGACATTTTTATCCAAAAATAATCAATAACATCTATCAATTAATTAAGTTAATTAAGTTCAGTAATACAATATTTAAATAAACTATTTATTATTTTGAAATATTTTTGAGTAAATTTTCCAATTTTTCTCTGCCTAAATCCAGTAATCATTTTTTTACAAATTTGCGTCTTTAAATTCGGCTCATGATTTTGTAATGTTCGGGTAACATATTAAATATTTTGGGTTCCTGAAAACTGAAATTTCTTAACTCGAATTTAGAGTTTGTGGTATACGATATATTTTATATTTTGTTGTATGATATATGATATCATTTTATTTACTAAATATTAATATGATATATTATATGATACATTACATTATGTATTACATTCACAAGAAAAAGAAAAATTCTTAATTTTGCTTGCAAAATAAACAATAATGTACTAATGAGAAATCACGAAATTAAAGATCTTGGGATTGTTTTAGACTCAAAACTACTTTTTGAATCGCATATCAATAAAATTACCTCCAAAACATTGAGCATATTAGGTTTCAAAATTCGAATGAGTAAACACTTTGATAATCCAAAAGACCTAATTTCATTATATTGTACATTTGTCAGAAGCCATTTGGAATACGCCTCTCAGATATGGAATCCCCAGTATGCCATATATATAAGTAGAATAGAAAATATTCAAAACAAATTTATCAGGTACCTTAAATACAAAACCGGTATTTCTTATGTGTCAACTCTCACTGCCTCCACCTTCCATGGAATCATTTCTCTACAATAACGCTAAGTGTGTGCGGACTAACTACTGCTTTACAAAATTATGACAGGAATGGTTGACTGTACAGAGCTGCTTGGTTTAATAACATTACATGTTCCAGCCAGGATTTGTAGACGGTACCACCTAATTCATGTACCAATAAGTAAAACATCGTATGTTAAAAAAGCTTTTTTTCGTAGGACTTTTTCAATGTACAATACAAAATTTAAAAATATAGATTACACAAACATCACTCTGTCAGATTTAAAATTTACACTAAAAATGTATTATGTAACTTAGTAGACATTATAATAATAAATATGTACATTTCTTTTCCCCTCTTTATCCTCTCTTCAAGCATTTTTGTCCTTATCCCGCCCAATTCACAGTAACTTAATGTTTGTAAAATAAATATTTAAAAAATCTTTGATTATTGAGTACATGAAAATAACATTTTTATATTTATAAATTGTATGTATTTATTTGATTTGTAATATATTTTCTTTACCAACTTTGTATACTATGTGGAAATCTGTTATAAGTCCTGAGTTTATACACCATATCTGTTTGTTTATTAAAAATATGTATGTAGAACTGTTGATTTCCCAAATAAAATAAAATAAAATAAAATACATGACATTCTATTTTGTTGCCCCTTAAAATAGTAAGAAATATTTTCATGTTTTTAAAATATTTTTTACATCCTTTTTTAATTACTATAAAATAAAAAAATACCTTTTAATCTGTTACACAATATTTTTTTCTCTCTTTCTTATATTAAACCTGTCTTTTTAGTATAGGAGCAAAAAAATCATACACATTTTTTGTATACCTACGAACAGACTGTGCCTTTGTGGGATTTTTGTTTACTATTCTTACTGTCAATATATATCATGTTGCTATGTAATTATTATTATTTTTTTCAATTCTTTGTTTTACATCTTATGTATATCATAAAAAAAATTGTAACAAAAAAATATGATTTACTCATATATTTCAAAATTGTAGGCCATTTCCAACGAGTTTTAAATAACTAACTATAAGAAAATGAGAACCAAGTTGTGGTAGAGCAAGGTGCTAGCATTGGACCTCTGATCCTTGACACTAGCCACGGGGCCACAACCTGATTATTATATCTATTTTTGACTTTTTTCTTAAAAGACATGCAAAATATTAATATATTCATTCTTATTTCCATACCTTGTGGTGCATAAGGCATTAAAAAATCAAACGTAGTGCATATCGAGCGTGCGTTAAATGAATATAATATGATACTCGTAAGTGTTACGCTTCAGACCTCGGTAACAACGAAATATTGCAGTTGAAAACCACTTTTAGAACGAATATTTTACAAAAATCCTACCAGGAATCTCGAACATGATGGGCGAAGTAACCAATGACTAAACTGTAAGGCGGACTTATCTCCGCTTGATTTTAATTTTCAGTGATTTTATCTGTGTGCATCCATCGAGTCAAAAATATGAGTTTAATATTCTGGTTCTTTTTCACACACAAAACTGGTTTTTTTATCTGTCCAGACTCTGATAAAATAATGTTTAAGAAAAAAACAAAACTGCGCCAATTTTTTTGGACAATCCCTGACGAGTGAATTGACAAGCTCGGTATCTTTCATGTTTTCAGGAGGAAAACAAGATTTCAGGCTCTTCATTATGAAATATATTTCAGGAAAAGCTTCCGTCGCTTTATATAATGAAACCTGTACACAATCTTCTGTCCCTAATCACGTTTTCAGGAAAGCTTTGTTTACGCAAAGGTTCTCGAAAAATCAGGCATTTTCTACAAAAAATCTTGAAAGAAAACAACGTCGTAAAAATGATACATTTCTGAAATATTTGCAGATTCTTTTAACTCATTTTTTTCAACTTCTTTTCAATTTTTTTTTATTTAAAATCTTAAAGACGTACACTGTAAACATATAAAATAATGTGAATCTAGTTCTCATGTAAACATGTGATAATCATATAATTTATCAAAAATAAAATAAAAAATCTTTTTAATATTCACTTGTTCTCATTTTGCAAAAAACCTTTTCGTTTTTCAAATTCTTTAACTGGCACTGAAAGCTTAAGATTGATTGGGGCTAGATAAGGTAAAAACTCCCATACGCATGGTGAGGGTTGGTTAGAGCACCCGTGCACGGGGTTAGGTTAGTTTAAAGCATCCGTGCGCGGGGTGAAATTAAATTAGACCACCCGTGTACGAGGTTAGGTTAAGTTAGAACTCTCGAGCATAGAGCATCTTAACCATGACTTTTTATCTACAAAACAATAATCGTGCACTCGAAGTTAATTTTTTAATTTAATTTCTTCGTATTTGCGTGGATACTTGCGTAACGGCGGTCGAAACTCGCTAGAAGGCAGCACCTGATTTCTTTTGAAAAGAGAAGAATGCCAAGATAAACACATGAAGCTGAATGTTACAGCTCTGAAATGATTGCTATCAAACACAATCTTCAAAAAAGGTAAAAAAAATAATTTATCATCAATATTTATCATCAAGCGTTCAACCATTATACGTACATAGGTAAAAAAAACTTTAATAAACTTCCGGAGAACTTAAAATCTATAAAAAAATATCAAACTTTTAAAACTAAAATTAAAAAACATTTAAGACTCACCCCTTCCTAGACTCCATACCAAAGAATGTTTATTTTTAGTATCTACTTCATTAGAGAGGTAGAAACGTTATATATAAGATGTTTTGTATGTTTACCTATTTTGTATTTCAAAAATGTATTTTGTAAAAAAAAAAAATTATTCAATAAAAAAAAAATAATAAAAAAATACACTCGTACCTATCATGCAATTGATTTCATGAAAATGCAGTTTGCAAGATACGAACTTACACAAATCTTGACAGATCATGGTGGTTTTATAAGCTATTTGCACAGATTTAAGCTATCAGAGATCAATACCTACCCATGTGATGATGTTACTTTCCAAGATGTTCGTAATCTGTTGATGCATTGCCCTTTTTCAATTTAAAGATAATTCAACTAAAGGCTCAATGCAGATGTCTGAATGAGGTCTTACGAGACATTCATTTTTTTTTTTTTAAAACCATAAATAAACAATACATTCAGTAGAAAAATGGAACACTTAAGGATGAACTTGCCAAAAAAAAGTCTAGCTCTTGTGTTTGGCAAGTTTACAAAATAACATAAAAATAAAACATAAAATGCAAAACAAAATAATAAAATAAATAAAAAATTAAACAATTTTAATAATTGAGAAAATATAACACTAAAAACATATTAAATGAAAACACAAAATTTGTAAACACGGGCACATATTAAACATACATCTATTTTTTTAAAATACAGTTAATGTTAATTATGTCAAGAAGCTTTTCTTTAATTTATCCTTAAATTTTCCGTAAATTATTTCTTGACGTAGATTTTGTGGTAAATTATTGAAAAGCTTCCGTCCTATGTAAGTATAATGATGTTTGGCCGTGGTAGTTTTAATTCTCGGTAGAGCGAGGCATCCTGTTCTCAACTGTTCATGTATATGAATGTACATGTATATGTATATCAGTATTGATACGTTATAAGGAATTGTCAAAAGAGTTAATATTATATAACTTACGTGATCTTTAGATATTACTACTACTACTACTACTACTACTACCATCACGCCGTTTCCCCGTAAGGGTAGGCAGAGAGAATGGATCGCCACACACGTCTATTCTGGCATACATTCCTAGCTTCTTCCACATTCATACATCTTGTCATACATGCCCTTCGGTTCTGTCTGCTTTTGGCATGACCAAACTTAAGATTTTGGTTTATCTGATAATGACACGTCTTCCTTGGTCGTTTTCGTCTGCTTTAAGTGATGTCCCATCTCTGTTGCAATCAACTTCTTTTCATGTTCCCAACCATGTCACCAGAAGTCAAAATCTGCTTGTTTGTTAGAAAATGTCCTAACAAGACGAAACGCGTCACAATATTCCCTTTGTATATTTTATTTTAAAAAAAATAGAATTACAATCCAATAAACTTGTTTTATTTTGGATACATTACCAAATTAAAAATAAATTGATAAATGAATAAAACAAAACTGATAAATGACCTTCGGTTCCGCCTGCTTTTGACATGACAAGACTTAAGATTTTGGTTTATCTGATCATGCCACGTCTTTCTCGGTCGTTCTCGTCCCACGTTACCATACATTCTCGCCAAATATACCTGTTTTACCGTTCTTTCGTCATTCATTCGTATTTGATTCAATATCTACTGGCGAAGTTTTCAAGCTATCCGTGCGAATGCCGCCTAATTTAAAATTTGTCGGACAATAAAACTAAAAAGCGCAAATCTCGAGGGAAAGGGACGTAATAGTCTCATATCCGGCGGCCATGTTTACGCCAAATATTAAATTTAGCGGGAGAACGAATAGGCAAGTTGAAATAAGAATGTCTCTGTGAGAAATTACGAAAACGCGGACGGCCCGAAAACGGTTACTATTTGCTTTATTCGGGAAGAAATGTTGGTTTTGCTTTTACCTAGAAAGAAAAACAATCCCAGTCTTGATTTTTTTGTTAACGAGTTATCTTTTTTTATGCAATCCCTTAACCTATCGGTGGTTGCGGGGGATACATATCGGCGCATTGTTTTGCACTAAATGTATGTACTATTTTTATTATTTTATGTTTTTATATAACAACTTTTGTTTTTTTCCTAAATTTCATTGCTCTTCATACCTTTCACAAGTACATAGACACATATATTATTTATTTACATATACAATATGTATACATATAAGGGCGGGCATATTGCCTTAAGACAATTTCTTCCTACCTACCCAAACCGTCCAGCTTGAGAAAATTATAAATACATGGACATATTAAATCTTACAATTTTGTACAAAAATTAAAAGCAAAGATTAACAAACATAAATATATATAAAAAAATTAACACTTAACTATGAAGAGAGGAGAGGGGATGGGAAGGAAAGAAGAAGGATAAAGGAACAATTTAAATATTTAGATAGTGACATTTCAATCTTTACTTAAATATAAATAAGGGGCGTCTGTAACATATATACATATTATTCTAATAAAAAAAATATTTTAAAAGATATTGTGTTTATTTTTACGTAACATATTTCATTGTAATTTATCATTAGCCTTTAAAACGAAATGTCAAGCTACAGTAGCATTTTCGCCCCTCCATCTGTTCTCTTTAAATCGACGAAATAAAGGAGAAAAATAAAGAGAATAAAAAAATCACAACCTTTTTGACAAAACAAAGATCAACATATTACAACAGAGATGAATAACATTGTTGAGAAGGTAATATAGAAGTCTAGGCATCTACAGGGCTTACGACCTATCATTGGCTGGTTTAAGAGAAGGAATATAGATGTTTAAATATTGGCGGAACGGTGAAACCATTTTACACACTGTGTTACACAGTGTGTAAAATGGCCACTTAAACCAGACAATGACAGCTCATAAGCCCTGTAGATGCCTAGACTTCTATATTACCTTCTCTAACATGTTCTTCTTCTATGTTGTGATATGTTAATATAAACAGCTCTCCAGGGAGATGAATCCAGTTCGTGTACAAAAATTTGAACAAACTCAAAATATTTTTGAAATAATTATTAGATAAGGTTAAAGAAGTATTTTCTTTTTTTAAAAAGATAAACATTTTGATTATCTAACAAACTCATTAAAGGTTAGTCCGAGTGGATAAAGAAAACAGTTCAATGGCTATTTTCAGCTAAAAATCCTGAAAAAGAAAATCTTGTGTCGTGGTTGGCGAGTTTGCCTACCATTTTTGAGGTCCTAGGTTCGATTCCTGATAGGACGAGTGTAAAATATTGCTTTTTAAGGTGGTTCTACTTTGCAATATTTTAGTATTCCTTAAGTGGCACCAGAAGCGTAAGACTACTCTTCTTACCTTCCATGTTAGAAAAATGATCTATCCACACTGAAATTTATGTTAAATGCAGTGCCCTATGAACTACTAGATGCAAAAAATGAATTTTTAAATTACGATTTTTTACTTAAAACATTAAATTTGTTAAAACGATAGAAGAAAAATTATAGACCTCTTTAATTTATTCTTCATTGTAAATTCAATATAGGATTGCCCTGAACTGTTATCTCTCATCAACTTCAGGGTGCCTGGAAAAATGTCTAGACTGGTGCTACCGTTTTGTAGCAACAATTCACGGACAGCGTATTTTTGTAATGCCGTATTAAACAGACTTCATGAACTCGGCAATAGTTATTCCCATGTATCTGATATATTTTGTGTAGGATATTATTCCTATAGAACAAACCTTTTGAACTTATTTAAAGATGGTGAATGGTAATTATATTAATTTTTTTATGCATTTCATTATATGTCAATTTTTTTGTTCACTTTGCCTAGCTGCATGAAACAGTATTTATGATATTCTTGTTATATTACTTTAAAATATTTTACTATTTAATTTGTTTTTTACATTTATTCTTGAATTGTTAAAACTTTTTACTTCATATGTTGTAATTTTTTAAGTTATTTTTTTATATAAATCTTGTAAAATTTTAGGTTTAATTTTTTTTATAAATCTTGGCAAAAAGGAAATTTATTTTTTTCAAAATTGACTTATTTTTCTTTTATATTTTTAATAGAGTTTTAAGGAAAAAGTTCCAACCTCAGAACGATTAAAAATTTAAATTAATCGTAGTTAAAGGAAAAACTGCTCAGTGGAACAATTTTGTTGTCACCTTAAATGCGTATCGAGGGGTACTAGACATATTTACATCAAAACTTGATTAGTAGTGTATCTCCGTAATCGCTCGGGAGAATTGTCCTTCAGCTATGACGTCATAATGAAGCTATCACTTTAGTGCGTAGATATGTTTACCGTGACGCACGCTTCCCCTTGTTATATATCAATGTACCTACCCAAAACTTGAAGGCGGGGGTCCGGTAGTGTATCTTCGTAATTGTTCGAGAGAATTTATCTTCAACTGTACCGTCACGGTGAAGGTATGACGTTCTTAGTTTCCCATCATAATCGCGGCCTAGGACGCCATCAAAACATTGGGAACGAAATGGGACATGCTTCCGCACCCGCCGTATTCGCTAGATCTAGCCCCTTCTTATTCCGGCCGATAGCTCATGGCTTAGCTGGGTTACACTGGCCAATTTCGAAGAAGTGCAAAATTGGTATTCATGTATTGCCAAAGAGATGGCACAAATATGTAGCTAGTGAGAGACGATACTTCTAATAAACAAATTTTTGTATTTCTCAAAAATTCGATTTTTTTTATTGATAAAAAAATCTGGAAACTGAGCTGCGCATTTAGTAATTGTAAACAATTCATATTTTTTTCCATTATAAACTATGATTTGATTTGTTTTCTTGGATACGTGTTTTTGTTTATTTCTTTATATTTAAATTATACATTTGTGGATTTATTGCTAAATTCCAACTTCTTCTAAACAACTGATAAAATAAAGGTGTTATTAAGATTATTTAAGTTTTCATATTGATCCCAAAAACGTAATATTTACAAAGTATTATTGTAGCATTATTTTTCTTTTTCATTATTACCTAGCTAAATACTAGACGCTTTATGTTTGTAAAAAAATATTCTCAATTTTACTTTGTTTTATTAAAATAAATAAATATAAATATTTAGAGCATAAGATTTTCTCACTTAAATTGTTATCTTTTATTTGTCATCTTAGATACGTTATGGTTCTTTTTTGATTTTTTGCATTTAAAAAACAAAATACTTTACCTTATTTGTTCAGTTTTAATTATTCAGTTGAATTATATAGTTAAATTTCATATTATATATTACATAATGAATTTTTCACCGCTGTGATTATTTTTGTAAGACTTTTTATTGTAAAAGGTTCTTTGAAGAATTAATAAACATAAATAATCAACAAAATGTTCAGATAGTTTTAAACACTATGTGTTTATGTTTATAATACATTTATAAACATCCGTATTATTTATACATATTACAAAACGCACAATGAAGGAACAAAAACATAACATAAGCTCTACACTTGTGGAGCAATTGATTTAATATTGGTTAAGGCGAATGAGACAATCCATTTTACTTCTACCGGGCTTCACTATCCATTTTTTTATAGCCTTTTTGAACATTTTTTCATTACTTATTGTTTAAATAGATAGTGAAAGTAGGTAAAAGATTTTATTAACATAATACTTAAAATCCCTTTGTCCGAAAGTGGTATTATTTTGTATTTGTTTAAGTTGTCTTTGTGTTGAGGATCTAGTGATTTTATTATTTGTATGTGATGTATTGTAGGGGTAATGACTTTCATTTGAGTGAGAATAGTTTTTAAATCTGTATGTGAGTATGTGTGCGATGTTTGTATTCATGTTTGTGTATGTGAACATATGAGTATGTGCGTGTATGAATGAATATGTGAGAGTGCGCATGTGTGGGTGCGTGAGTAAAAAAAATAATAATACAAATAGTGTATTTATAACAAAGAAAAATAGTGAACAGAGCCTGTTAAGAGGTTTGATAATTAGAAAAAAAATTTTTTTTTTGAATTATTTTTATATTATTAATAAAACATATAACACAAAAAGTACATATTATACACAAAATTACATTAATAACTATCACTGTCAAAAAAATTTATGTGATATTTTTTTATTGTAACACTTCTGGAATTTTATTAGATTTTTCGTGTTTTAGCTCATAAGGCAGTTTATTATATTCGGAATGGCCAATATTTTCCAAAAACCTATTGCCGAACTTTGTTGAGCGAAACTTAGACACATGAAGATACATTTATACCTATAATTGAAACCGTTTTAAAAATACGTAATGTTATGATGCTTTGATTGTATTTTTAAACAGTTTGCTAAATTTCAAAACATCATTCTAAAAAATCATGTTATTTCAAAATTAGATTGGTACTTTTTGATTGAAAAATGAATAATGTGCAAAGAGTTTCATATAATACGGTAGGTACAACAAAATGCAGTGCATATGATGTAAACTCAACAATTAATGAACAAGGTAGGTTTGACAACGCGCGTCAATGCCATACTTAACTCAAAACGTTTTTTTGACTTATTGCACCCTTGACGTGAATAAAATTTAATAGTTTAATTTCAGGCAACGCCGGGGTGGATGGTTAGTTCCGGTAAAATGAAATTTAGGGAAAATTGTTCAGGACAACATCGTGTTAAAGTGAGTTGTGGAATTGCTTTTCCTCCCGAAGTTTCAGAAACGATCGTAAATCAATCTTCTACTGACGTCCCAGTTTTACTTTATTGCAGTACGGAATAGGATCTATCTTTCAGCAGATTTGGGGAGCCGAAAACGTCTTACAAGCAAACTGAATCACACATGAACAAGCTTATGTTCATATTAGCGATGGGAATAGAATGTAATATCCTTATATATATATACGCAAAATGCGCAGTCCATCCATATATTGGATGGAAGCAATGCTTCCCAAAAAACATGGCCTTTAAACCAACAGTACCTAATTAGTTTAATAATATTAAATCAGCTATAAGTCAAGATTCTTTTTTAGTAAGTACAAACAATATTTTATGATTAGTTTGTTGTTAATCTTAGCGATCTGAGATGGGATCAATGTTAATTCATTAACAAATTCTAAAAAAATTAAGACAAGCTCACACACAACCTTTTGCCTGCGCAGTTATGCACGAGCTGAAGTAAAATTCATTGCGCTCCGTTTTGCTCTGAAATAAAGAACTGCGTAAGTCTGATGATTGTCTGTTGTTTGTTGATAAACCAAATATGAGAATATTAAAATTGTTTGTATAAAGCAGATTTGCCGTAAACGTTATTAAAAAAAATATTTAAAAAATCTATGAAGAAGTCGCCCATTATTTACATCACAAGTCTGCGCATGCGCAAATTGAGATCTTAAATAGCTCTCTGGAAGCATTTCTAGCAAACCAATTTTAGTTTATTTTTCATGTACTGTACCTGTTTTATATCAAGTAAAACTTAAATCGGTTGACACGATGGTGTTAAAATACTTTATTATGAAAAAAAGGTCTTTTCTGCTGAAATTATGGCACAAAATTGCTTTTTATTTTATTTCAAAGCACCAAAGTCGAATTGTTATGTTAGCTTTAGACACTGTGTGTGTATGTGCATATATATAATAAAATCAAAATTAATATTTCAATAAATGGGAGCCACTGTCAAATGGTAATTTACTTGCAACCAACCATTAAAATAAATCGTGTTTTTTTAAAATATAATTTTAGTTTTATAACGTACGCGATAAGAATAAACGAAAAATATAACTAGAAACATGTGCTTTTAAAAAACAATCAGTATCGATACAAGTTCACAATTGGAAAAGAGAGAAAACAGAAAATATATTATATATATAATATAAACAGCTCCCCAGGGAGTTGAATCCAATCCTTGTCTACAGGGGTTTGGACAGGCTCAAAATATTGTTGAAAATATAATTATTAAGAGAAATAATATTATGTTTGTTTAGGCGTGATTTAAAAAGAGATACTGTGGTAACATCTTTGATAGTGAATGGGAGATGATTCCAAAGTCAAGCCGCATGGACACTATATGAGTTAGAGAAGAAAGACGAATTGTGGAAGTACGAGTGTACTTTGAGAATAAAAACAAAGAGTTAAACTATGAACTGATAAACGTTGAACAAATTCTTCTGCTTGTTTGAGACATTCGTTGTTAACATTTATCATGCAGTCCCCTTTCAAATACCATCACTTTTGACTTACTTTCGTTCATCGCCAATTTGCTCTCCAGGCATACATCATACATTCTAGAGACTATTTTTTGCAAATTATCCTTACCGCTTACTAACAGAACTGCATCATCAGCATACAACAAGCAGCTAACTGAAAAGTCAACAATTTTTGCTCCAATACCGATACATTCTATCTCTGTTATACAGTTGTCCATGTATAGATTAAACAACCATGGTGACATTACACGCCCCTGTTTCACGCCTTTTGAAATCGCAAATCAAGATGTGAATCCCCTTTTAACTTTTACACACGCTGAACTTTCATTCTTATAAATAACGAGGACATAAAAAAAAATTCAATCAGTTTTTTTATTTCACATTAAACAATTTTATTACGTAATATAAAGTTTACATTTGAAGCAATAACTTTGTAGTTATTCATTATAATAAAATAAATAGAACAACTTTGTTTTTAACCACTAATTTTTATTTTTCACCGACCGGTTTCAAAGCTACACAAGCTTCTTTGTCAAGGTATACTTAACTAATGAATTCTATCCTATTTTGTATTACCAATGTTTGCTAAATATTAAATATGGATCTAATAAATCAAGTCTTTTTGTCTTGTAAGGATGGAAAGCGTAATGTGAGTGTGTTTAAAACCAAATAGGAGTGGACTAAAGGAAATATTCTTCATTTGGTTATTTATTGTTTTTTTCTTATTATGAATCGCCTTTTTAATTTATAAGTTGTTTAGTTTTATTTTTTTATTTCCGACATGCAGAACTTTTAATCCAGTGTCTTTATTGAAAATGTAATTATTTTCTATCAAATGGTTTGCACATTCAGAAAAAAAAATATATTTTGCACCTCAAGTGTTCTTTTACTCTAAAATTAAAGTTTCTTTTATATAATTTTATTACGATTTAATTATTACTAAATGTATCCTTACTTGCTAGAAAATTCCGTGTTTAAGTCGGGACTCTTATATAAATTCATTCAAATCACCTACAATATAGCTTAAAAGTTGTTCTGCTATGCACGGATATGAAAAGATGCGTCAAGACCTAACAAATGATTACGTTACTATAAGTTTGGTGAATTTAGTGCCTTTTGCACCATTGAGTATGGATAAGTTAGCAATGATAATAAAACACATTTTTTTACAAATCTCTGATGCATCCGTCATTTTTAGCCAGTTTGAATCATATTGCAGGTAAGTACCAAAACACTCGAGGGGAAGTATAATAACATGTTTTATTCTTAACTTTTCCCAAAACACCAAACCATAAATTTAGTCGTACATTTGTCCTTTTTAAGATGGATAAGATAAAAAAAATACGGAAAAAGGACATAGAAATTTTTCAACGTTTTTCTACTCTGGAAGGATGCGTCGATTAAGGATTTACGAAGGCTTAAATTCTGGGTTTCGGGCTCGTGCAGAGAATCCCGGGGGTCCAATTATTTGTTTTGGTATTTCCAAGGCGGGTATTTTAAATTAGAATTTTTTGTACCAAAGCATGTTGCTATTGTATACTCAGTTATGCAAATAAAATTATTATTTTATTCTTGTTTGTTTTGACTGAATGAAACGCTGATTAAAAGTGCTTAAGAATTCCATATTGTTAACAATGTAATAGATTTTTCTTTTAATTAAGTTATTTAAGTTAAAAAAAAGGCAAATAATGCTTGTTCTACTGGTGGTTAATGCGTTAAGCTACTATTTATTTATTTTAACACTTTATATACATATATAGTATATATACATATAGGAGCGGGCACATTGCCTTAAGGCAATTTATTCCTACCTACCCAAACCGTTCAGTTTGAGAAAATTACAAGAACATGGACATATTGAATTTTACAATTGTAGAAAAAAAATAAAAACAAAGATTAAGAAAATAAAAATACATAAAAAAATAACACTTTACTATGAAGAGAGGAAAGGAGGTGGGAAGGGAAGAAGAAGGAAAAATTAAAATATTTAGATAGTGACATTTCAATCTTGACTTAAATGTAAATAAAGAAGGGGGCGTCTCTAACATTAGTGGGTAGATTATTCCACAATCGAGCAGTTACTACTGTGAAAGAAGAGGCAAGAAAATGAGAGCTATGACAGGGTATTAAAAGGGCTCTCTCTTAATACTATGTATTTACTACAATATTTTGTTTTTGTCCAAATGTTTGTCCAAACGTCACTCAAATCAACAGGTGGAAAAAATTAGGAAACATGAATGTTCAAATTAAGGGAAAAAATAGTGAATGTTACTCAGTGTGTAAAGTGGCCACACAAACCAGCCAATGACAGGTCTTAATCCCTGTAAATGCCTAGACTTTCATATTCCCTCCTAAAAAATGTTTTCCCTCTCTGGTTTATGTGGCCACTTTACACACTGTGTAACATTCACCATTCCACCTATGTTTGAACATCCACAAATCCTTAACTTTTCCATCTGTTGACTTTTGTGAAGTAAAAAAGCTTAAACTTTTATCATGTGGGTGAAGTTCATCCGCCTAAACCAATTCTCCTACTAGGCAACGCCTGAAAACAATTTCCAATTTTTTTTATACTTCTTCTTGTACCAGGTAGTTAATTCAACAATGTTTTGAGTATGTCCAAATGCTAACAGACTCGCATATTTCCTTCTCAAAAATGATTTCCCTATCTGTTGCAAAAAAAAAAAAAAAAAATAACTCCTTAGGGAGAAAATCCAGCCAGTCTGCAAGCATTTGGACATACTCAAAACATTGTTGCTTTAATTATTATTTCATTATTTAAAAAAAAAGTTTCAGACAAATGGTGAATGCTGATTACCTTGCAACATGTAGGCCAATTTAGATGAAATTAAAACCTGTAAATGACGAGTGATCGCGCCTGTTGCCCGTTAGCAGATGCTCGCTCGAAATTGCTGGTTCGTGGGATGCATTATCCTTTATTTACTTTGCTACATAACCTTTAATATAATGATTGCAATTCCTACCTTATTCTAGATTCTGGCACCTTTATTGCTGGTACTTCTGTCGCGTGGCAGTCAGGATCAGATCCAATCTTGTTGTCAAGAAGGAGGGACACTTTCGCATTACACAACATAGTGAATTGAATAGTTATTGACTGCAAAATATCTTCTTTGCGATCGCGGTGAGAATATAAAAAATCACATGTGCATACGCTTAGTTCAGTTGTTATTCTGGCACCAGAACAATATAGGTACCCACGGTAGGGAAAATGCAACATCTTAACCAGGCTCCCGTAGGTAGTAAAACAATTTGAACGCCTCATCCAAGCAAATGAGCTATATATATAATATATACAAATGTGTGCACATAGATTCAATGTGGCGTACATTACAAGAGTTGCATATGCATTAAAGTCCATAGCCGTCACAAAAAATGTAGGAAAGCTCAAATGTACACAACAATCCATGGAAAGATTCATGCTTGGTATAAGCCTAGGAGACAAAATATAAAATGAAGAATTTAAGAATGTAACCAGAATACGTGTATGATTCATATCATTAATTGTAGTGCTTTCACACTTATAGATTACGCAGACAGGGTATAGTCTAAGCTTATAACCGAGATAATGGCTATTTTGCATCGCGTAGCAAGACTGGAGTGGCAATGGGCAGGACATGTTGCGGGACAAGACCTCACAAGATGGACCCCTAAAATTTTAAGATGGTGACCTTGCGAGAATAAGCGAGGCGCCGGAAGACCTCAAAAAAATGGTTCGACGACATAGCTGCTGTAGGGGGTTGAAAAAAACGACGTGAGCAGAGTTGCCATTTTAGTGTTAAAAAAGGTGTTTTTTTTGGCGAAATTTGAAAACAGAGCAGGAAAGTAAACCAAAAAAACCAATAGAAATTACTTTTTTTAAATATTTTATGAAGTTCATGAATGTATTTAAAAGTGTTAGAAAATGATATTTTAGCATAAAAAAAGGCATTTTATATCGTCACCTTAACTTGAAAAACTCGTCCACAAATTGTCAAAAACTATAAATTATCATTTTTTGTAAGGACTTTAAATAATCGAAATGTATGTCAAACTTTTATATTTGGGCAGTGTTGCATAATTAAATAAAAATATCGAAAAGAAACTTCGCTAGAATTCGCAACTGAAGAGAAACTGTTTTTACTCTCCTGAACGTAGGTATGTTTGGGACTTGAGAGTTTTACAAGTTGGGCCGACGATATTTTATTTGGAAATGTTTTTTTTTGGAGGCTCCCAGAGGGTGAGGAAACACAGTTTTTTGAGTTTGAAAAAAAAAAGTTATTTTAATAACAATCTTTTTCTAAAATTTCAGCATTAAATTTTAAAAAAAAACTTCTTCGTTATTGGGTTATTTAAAAAAAATATTGACAGTTTTATGCATTATCAAACTTTGTCTCGTAAAATCAAAACCTGATTTTTTTTAAAGGGTAAAACGTCACTTGTACAATATCAGAAATAAAAGTTAACTTGAAATTCCACTAAAGAAAAAAAAAACATTTAGAATGGGGCCTATACGCATGGCTGTAATAATAAACGATAAGCTCCCCAAAAATAGTAAAAGAAGTCGGTGAACTCAAGCAAATGGTAACAGATGTAGTGCTCATAGTGACCACGCGGGCGCGGCAAACAATATAAGTGTTTACAAGAGTGTTCATTAAAAAAAATAAATTTAAACGTTAGTTTTTATTTTTGCACCACACCAGGCCAGAAGACCCAATTACAGTGGTGAATCAAGACACTCAGGCTTGAGAAAAAACTCATTAAATTTTTGAGTTCTTACCGGGACTCGAACCCGGAACCTTCCGTGCGTAAGTCAAGTTACTATATTATTAATGAATATTTGGAAAACGTAACTTCGTTTAGGTATGCTATAAGTAATAATGAATATAACATTGTAAGGATTTGTTTTTTCGATGTAAATGCAAAAATATTCATTATACGCTTCGTTTTTGGTGTCATAATAGGTTTTGCCGTAGCCAATGTTTGTCAACTTTCAAGGGCTTTGTGTGAAAAAAAAATAGGTAACAATAACAGAATATTAAAAAAAACTATGACTGTTTTGTTGACTACCAAAAATAGTATATCGAGAGCGGAAGAAGGGTAGCAAGGTGACGTCACAGCGCTGCGCTAAGGGTTTAAATATGGGTTTTTGTGGACACGGCGCGCGCTCAGTTTAGTTGAATCTGCGGAATGAGTTGGTCCAATTTTTTTAGTTATCGTCGACCAACCAAGGTTAGCTATTTGTTATATGGAAATGAATGTTATTTAGAGCGTATTTTTTATTTCTACTTTCTTTCTGACAAACAAAACAGAAAAACCTCCCAATAACGTGTGTAACGCATGTAATTTCACATTGACAAAATAAAAATCCGACGGTAGTATCAAAAATACTCCCTGTATTTATTTTTAGTTAGACTATTCTTATCTAATCTCTTGATTACCAATGGCAATAAGTCCACCATTTGAACATGTATACCTTTGTTTTCTTCAATTGTAAGTATCACAACGTATAAGTTGATTATAAAATTTTTATTTTATTAAAGTACCCGCTAAAACGATGATAAAAATTTACATTCAAAATATTATTTCGCATTTTGAAAATGAAAAACAGAGCAGGGATCACAAAAGATTACGTTGACATCATTCAAAAAGGTTTTTTTCATTCGTCGATTTAAGAAAAGGACAAGTTTAAGAAAATAAAAAGACAATCGAAAGACAAAAGTACCAGGATTACAGAAAAAACCAGGAGATTGTAAGCCGCAAATATCTGTGGTACCAAATCATTACTGTAGATCGTCAAAAGATTTCAGCTCAAACAGTTCGCTAGGGAATCCGAGCCTTTTGTGTCAGTGTTTCTTTAACGTTCTTTTATGGAAATGTCCTACTTACTATACAAGCTGTTTTCCTGGTATTTAAATGATTACAAACAGGTTAAAATGGATTAAAATGACTTTTATTACAATAAAAGCAGATAGTTTTAAATACACGATATTCATAAATCAATATTGAAAAATATTTTTAACACAAATGTTTGAGATAAATCAAAATAGTGCTACTAATTTAATAAAAATGAAATTAACCTTAAAACAATGATCACCCAATAATCCATATAATTCAAATGATTTATAACCTTACTATCTACACCCAGTGGTGCATAAAGCATCGCATTTGTACTAAAATTAAAGCATGATCTTTATTACTTGGAAAGTACCGTTGATCAGTCTTACGCAGATGTCATTCCAGGGACATTGAAATTTTGCAGTGTCAAACCACCTTGAATATCGATATTCAACGTCTACCCTGCTAGAAATCAAACCTCCGTTTTAAAGCATGGTAGACAATTGCAAAAATTACTACACTACGTGGCCGACATTTTCTATTTGATTTTCCTTTCAGGATTTTCACCTGAAAGCAGCCATCGAGTGGAAATCACTCGATTATGATTATGCTTCTATTTCTCACACAAAACTGTCTGATTTTTATCTGATCGGACACGGAGTAACGCGTTTATTGCTATTTAATTTTATTTATTGGTAAACCAACAGACTATATATTTAAGAAGCTTCCTATTAATATCGATAACATAAATAATTGTAACATAAATATAATAAATAATGTATAATAACTAATCGTCTCCTACGTGTAATATTATTAATATGTAAAATAAATGTATATTATCAAAAAATATACAGTTTTATTTTTTAAATATACAGATTGGTCGATTTAATTAAGTAATGAAGACGTTCGGTGTAGTGTGTATTAAACTTAACCAAATTTAAAAATAAATACATTTACGTATCGTTTTACCATACCTATGATTTTTTTTTATTATTTATAATTTTGTAATCACTTCTCTCGTGACGTCAGGAGTTTTTGTCGGTGAATTGGGCTCACATTTAAAAATAGAACCGTGTAGCAGTCAAAATACACAAACGGTGAAAAAAAACTACTCGGAAACCGGAAATACGAGTATATATCACAATCATAACAAAGCAATTGTTGATTGGTTATTGTTCAAAGTGGTTCATTTAAATTAAAACTTTTTTTATCATTTTTGTCATACATTTTTGAGGAACTTCGCCATACTATTAAATGTTTAAATTTTTACGGTGTGTAAGTTTCTTTTGTATCCAATTTTCAGTGAGGCTAAACTTCCTGATAAAAAAAACGAATATTAAAATCAATTGTGTGAATTAACAGGATCACAGAATTGTTCCACAGATTGAGAAGAATAAAGTCCTTTCTTTTTTCTATATTCCTGGTATGTCCAATTGTACATACATAAACCACGTACATACATCTGTTATGTAGGTACTGTTCGTATCAATTTGGCACATCATGACGAAGGATTTTGTTTTTATTATTGCAATACCAACGCGTCAAAGGATCGGTACAAAAAGGACATGGGTCCACAACGTGACAAGGAGCCATATTCGGTTTACGGCCAAAAAAAACACCATAAAATTTCCCTTCACGAATTGTACAAAAACAAATAAAAATACCCAAGATATTCTTTCGAAGGATCATGTAATTTAGTAGTCGAAATTAAAGACGTCGCTCAAAAACATCAAATGTCGAAATTTTCTAAAACGGTATTATTGGATTCCATTTGTATTTTTATTTTAGTTTATTCATACAAAAATATAAGTGTATACAAATATTACAATGAAATAAAAATTTACATTATCAGTTCAGTTCAAATCAGTTCAGTGCCAAAAAACGGAGTTTATTATTAGCATAGTATTATTTTATTCTGTTTGCAAAACAGCGAAGAAGGTAAAAAAATATACGAATAAGCAAAATTAAAATAGAAGCAAACATATTTAAGTGCTGGTTTTTCTCACTAGGTATCGTAAATACCTGGTTTGAGATAGACAGCCTTTTTTGAAAATGTAAAATACATAATATTTTTTACTAGAGATGTCTAATTAACATTAATACAAAATTAAATAATATTTTAAAATACGGTAATCTTAAAATAAAATATGGAACTTTAGTGCCATATTTTTTTTTTTTGTAGTTTGATGAGTTATTGACTTTTTTAGGGGGTGAACTGTGGTTTTAATACAAAAAACAAAAATACCTAGGTAATGAAAAAAAAAACAATATTTTAAGTGTGTCCAAATGTTTGTAGACAAAATACTTGATTTCTCCCTAGACGTTATTAAAATTAACAAATCACATAAGAAACGGAGAACATTTTAGAGAAGAGAATATGGAAGTCTAGGATTTTAGAGGGCTTATGACCTGTCATTGGCTGATTTAAGTGCCCACTTTACACGCTTTGTAACATTCACCATTTTGCCTATGTTTAAACATCTGTGTTTCTTCAACTCTTTCATCTGTTGACTTTGTTGACTACTATGTTTGTTGTCTTTATGGATTTGAAGTAAAAAAATCTTTTTGAATAACGATTTATATCTAAATTATATTTCTTAATCAATTTGACAGTGGGAAGAAGCGACGGTTTTGTTAATATAAATTTTGTAATCAATTTTTATTCTCTGTTTATGCGTCCATACAATTATCCCTCCAAATTACTTATTTAAAATATGAAAAGTACTTCAATTTTCTAGTTAAAATTGCGGTGTTCTTGTGAAAACAGAAATCATCCGCATCAATGTGTTTGAAAAAAGCAATTGTTCGCCTCAATTTGTTTGAAACTAGCAATAAATTGTTCGCATCGATTTGTATGAATGAAGAAATATTTCATTTAAACAGAATTTCTACCACAATCAGTGTATGTGTTGCTACTATCACCCATTGTTTGTTTGACAGTTCAAAGGTGTTTTTGATATTCTTTAAAATAGGTTTTTAGCAGTGCTTAGTGAATATTTTTTCAAATTTAAACACGTAGTGAGATAAACTACGATAGAAGATTTTCTAGAACTGCCTAATTTATTACAACTATTCCTCTCAATTTGTGGACTGGTCGTGTAATGGTCAGCGCGTTTACCTACCATGCAAGAGGTTTCAAGATCGATTCCCGCCAAGGTTGATTTGAAATATTTATTTGAAGAGGGTATTTTTATTATAGAATATTTCCTAGTCTCTGAACTGGTACCTGAAGCGTTAGACTTAGATCTTACCTTTATGTAACAGAAATGATCAATATACCAAGCAATTGGTGTACCAATTAAGTTCCCTATGTACAACTAGGACAATGGAAAGGGAACGATGATGATGAGAAAAGTTGACAAAATCGTTATAATGTTTGAATTCTACTAACCATATTTATTTACTCCTCAAGATGTCCCTCACCTGTTGATGCATTGCCCCTTTTTCAGCTTTCAAAGACAACAGCTGGAAGTGCGATGCAGAGGCCTGGGTGAAGATCTATGCGACATCCCATCGGTGATAGGTAATAAAGAACTCACACGAGAGGTAGTATCATACATGATTAATATAGCGCAGGAAATTGGTAAAATAAACCAAAGTAGGAAACAAAATGCCGAACACTCCTCTAGTGGAACGGAAGGCCTATTGACTACTGCCAATAGGCCGGTTTCTCCGGAAGAGTTTTAAGTGGTTTCCTCTCCACGTAAGCAAATGCTGAGAAGTTCCTGATTAGCCCACCTTAATATATCCCTCCTGATCCCAATAGTTCAGATAAATTTTAAGACATTTAATTGCAGAAAAATCCACTTTTTGAAACATAAACCTTGTATATTATAAGCAAGGTAAATAATAAAGCAACTCCCATATAAAAATAAAAAAATATATTAAAAAAAACATATTTATGGTTATTATTGGATTTCTGAAAGTTTAAATACGCTCACTTTGTTAGTTCTCGGCTTAAGAAATGGGAAATTCTCAGGGATGCTCCATCATATGGTGAAATTACCGTCACTAAGAGAACGTGCAAGATTTTCATTTCTGCGGGCGGTGTATGCACATCCGAAATAAAAAGACGCATTCTAATAGCAAAAAATGCCATGACTCGACTGACCAAAATTTAGCAAGGTCAGAGCATTTAGAAGTAAACTGAAATGTTCATAGTACGCACGCCTGTATTCCTGATATTATTATATGGCGCAAAAACGTGAACAATTAAACACGTGAGCCGGAAACAAAAGATGCCTTCGAGATGTGGTATTGGCGTCGAATGCTGAGAACACCATGGACAGCCAAAATAACAAATGTCTCCACACTGGAGGAACTCAACGTAAAAGTTCGCCTACCGGCCATATGCTGCCAGCGTATTCTGCAGTTCTTAGACACATAGCTAAATGTGTTCCAGAAATCTGGAGAAAACTAAAATAATGTCGACCAGAAAAAAGAAGCAGAGGCAGATTTGCAACTCGATTGATCAGCCAGGTGAAAACAACGTAACGGGCGACCCTATATGGAGCTGTGGAGAGAGCGCAGAGCCGTGAAGGATGGAGACGCTTTGTCAATGAAAAGGCTGGAGAAAGTATCATTAATCACGACCCTTAGAACTGGGAAACGATAGAGAAGAAGAAGAAAAAAATGTGCTAAATGGTTTGCAAATTATATTTTGAACTGTACTTATATTTTGTGCTGTTCTTTCCCATCAAAGGAAGTCGAATTGCTTTCCTAAGGGCCATGGTTGAATTTTAATTAAGACTAATTAAGAACCGATTGCATTGAAAGGTTATAAATTTAAACGCAACCTATTTATCGCCCTCTCTCAACAATTTTGTCAGCTTAGAATAAACTTCCTTGATTTTATTATTGGCTCCGGCGAAGTTAGCCGCTATTTTATTATATAAATACCAAAGTAATTAACTTAAGTTGTACAACAATATTTTGAGTTTGTCCAAATTTTTGTAGACAAGGACTGGATTCAACTCCCTGGGGAGCTGTTTATATTAACATATTACAACAGAGATGAAGAACATTTAAGAGAAGGTTATTTAGAAGTCTAGGCATCTACAGGACTTATGAATTATGATAAGTTGTACAGTTAAAAGTCAAACAATACATTTCAAGATTTCAAAACGGAAAGACGGCGTTTTTATTCTAGAAAATAACAGTTTTTTTATGCAATTGGCCTGTAAGAATTTACAAGCGAATGTCATAAAAAAATGTTTAGTTACATAATGTTTTAACTTAAATAATTGTTTTAAGTCAAATAATGAAAAAGTAAAATACAAACAACTCAGTTTGGACATTTTGATTTGTCAAAATTATTTAACTTTATAATTTAAGTGTTTTTATTTTATTCCATAAATATATTTTTTTTTACAATAAACAAAGAGGTAAAACTGAGTATTTAAAGAGTAAAGGATAATTGCAAAGCAATAAAATACATATAAATGAAAAACATATTAAAAGTAATAATAGTAAATAAAAAAATCCCACAAAAGCATGGCCTGTTCGTGGGTATACAAGAAATGTTTATGAATTTTTGCTCCTTTAATAAATAAACAGGTATTATATTGAACCTAGCAATGATTTACCACAGTAAAAGCTAGATTTAGGAACAAACTCGAAAGTAGATTAAATTAGCACAATCGAAAGTTTGATATCAATTATTGTATTTAGTACAAATTAGATATGTTTGTATGTTGGGCCACCGGGAGCTGACAATAGCTTGTTACTTGACCTAATGTCTGCGTAGTAGTTAAATATTTGAGCTCTACTAAAAAAATTATGTTGTTTTTTTTTTCTTTCTTTTTATTTTTTTTTTCTCTCTTACTATTATATATGCATGGATTTAAATGTAAATATGTAATATTTTGTATGTATTTTAAATATATTTTTTAGACACTATAAGTATAATATATAAAATCATGTAAATGAATGCCTCGACACGGGTTGTGCCCAGTGAGGTATTCATATTTTAAAAAAAAGTTTTATGTAAAACGTGAAATAATAAATAAATAAATAAATTATTATATTTGTGTTGTGGTTTACATACATTGTGAGGAAAGAGGATTTTGATAAAAAGGTATTCGAATATTGTTTTCTTGTCACTGTCTTGCAGATGCCACTCCGATACTGTGCGAAAAAGATAACTTCATATCAGGCCTTTTGTTAGAATAGACAAAATTGACGTTTCGTTGTCCCGTTTTCCGCACCTCAAAACTGAACCGATTTTGTTATTTTTTAAGACAGAGTACTAGAATATTTTTTTTTGTATCGGTACGTTTTGCGTTTTTTGATTGTATACCGTGTTTAAGGGTTTTTGGATGGTTCTAGTTCACATAACAAACATTTTTAAAAAGCAATAAGAATACGTTTATGGTAAATATCTATAGTGGATAAAAAAATCACAGCTCAAGTGCCATAATCTAGAGAGAAAATAGTGAAATACGTTTGTATGAAGAAAAGTCGGACCGCGTTTCCTCTTAAGATTAAACATTATTAGGTTAACCTACAAAACTTTATTTCATAATGCTGTTTGTTACCATAGAAACAGGTTCGGTGTTCTTAAATAAAACCATTGACCTTTTAATACACATAGATGCACCCGGAAGCCTCTCAAATAATGACACTTAACTCATGTCCAAACGCTTAGTCCCGCCATATGAACATTTAATAGTTTTTTGACCGCCAGCCGGGTTTCGACGTGAACTTGACATTTATTTTGAAAACGGAATGCTTGGTTGAGTGGTGAAAGCATGTAAAAAGCGTTCATAAAAACGTAAAAAAATGGTGTAGCTTTTCATTGGTCAGTAGGTACCTAGGAACTTATTTATGATTGAATTCCAAAACTTAAAATAATTCGTTTTCAAATATTGAATTGAAATAGACATCAAGGTACTTGTTTATGGTTGAATTCCAAAACTTTAAGTGGTTAATTTTTAAAAAGATAATTATTTTTGCAAATGTCAAACTTTGCTCTTCTCACCAACATAAATGCGCTTAATTTATGAATGCAATTTTCAAAAATGTATTGAATGTCAGTTAATATTATTTTGGTAAAATAAATACATGGATAGAAATTATAAGGAATTTGAGGAAATAATTTAATACGGATCGATAAAAAACCAATGCTGTTTGTAATTCAAAAATTCAAAAACAAATATTTTTTATTCACAAAAAAATAACACTCTCCAATTTTTTTTGGATATGGATTCTCGGTGAACGCTCCTTACTTTTTTTCGACTGAATAAATTGGAGATTAAAAAAAATATTAAATACGCTCATGAAAAATATCTACATTTCGCTGAAAACCGCAAGTAAATCGGTCCAGTAGTTATTTGGTCTATCCAGGACACACTAACAAATATTGCTTTGTTTATAAATACATTCATTTATCATATCCATTTAAACTGGCAACTGACCCTAACCCTTGATCTTGAAATTGTCAAATGTAGTAGTAATAATCCTTTCACCATGACAAGATTAAAATATTGAGGTAGTTTATAACTTTGAATTAAGAGGTGGTTTTTTAAAATTTCAATATTAAACTTTTTGTGCTGTAATATTCACTTAATTGCCATACTTACTAGTTCTTTGCTCAATGTATTATTATTGCGTTTCTTAAAATTATTTTTTATTATTAACTTTTTAAAATCATTCTTATGTTGTTGAAATTCCATTTGTCGATGCGTTTTGAAGCTGCAAGACTTTTTGTGATGTTAGCTATCATATTATGTAAATGTTATCAACTATCAAATATCTAAATTTAGTAAATGGGGTATAGAATTTCAACCGTCCATGCGCTCAGTAGCTGCAAGAATTGTTGTTATCTAAATTCTAATTTTATAAATTTGCTTTTTATTTCGTTTTTAAAATATCACTTAAACTCTAAACTTCATTGTCAAATAAAAAATTAAAAAATTAAAAATGTAAATAGGGGCTAGATTTCTTATTGTCCATGCGCTCTGTAGCTGCAAGACGTTTTGTTATCTAGCTCATATGTATCATAATTGTAATATATTATAATTGGAGACGAGGAACTAGAATCCCAACCGTCCATGCGCTCTGTAGCTGCAAGACGTGTTAGGATATTTATTTATTGTACGGCGCCCTTGAGGTGATTTTCACAAAAATGGCGCTATATAAAGTATGCAAACATTATTATTATTATTATTAATTGCATTATGAAATTAACCTTTTAGTGACTTGTGTACAGGGTATCGGAGTTGAGTGATTTTTCAAAACAATGGCAATAATAATCTAAATTAACCATTATTGAAATTATTCAATTGAGTTAAAATACCAAAGTGAAATTCATTTTTCGTCACTGAATTTAACATGGGTAAAGACAGTTTTTTCTATCATCTGTGTTTGCAATATAATCACGAGAAAGGAGTACAATATTTGACACTCACAGTGAAAAAAACAATGAAACTAGTAGAGGTAAATTGAATTAAAACAGCAGTTTTTATTGATGTTTTAAAAGTAATCTGCAGACTAACATAATTTTTTGTCAGAGGGTAATTGATAGAAGGAGCTTTGGTTATTTAACTTGTTTCTGGAGATCTAGAAGGAGTATGTTCACAATTGCTATATATTTATGTTTTATTGTTGAGGTCTACGAAATATTAGATGAAGTTGAGGTGAATTTAGGAAAAAAACGTGTCAAAATATTATATTATGTAAATTGCTGGTTTAAAACAAAATTAATTAAGAATTTCGATTCAACTTACCTTTAAGGTATCTTTTGGTTGCTCGATGGGAAGTGATTGCATTTCGTTAGCTTCACTAGTTGAGATGTCTGAAGCAAAATCACACGTCACTATGGGGATCGGCATGGGCTGATGGGATTCTATGGTGGCTATCTGTCTGTCAGAATCTCTGAAAAGTATAAATAAAATAAATTATAAAATATCCTTGATGAGTGGTTAAAAAAATGTACATTCCCTGGTAACGTGAGATATACATAAAAAAAATCTGTAGGGGTAATAGTCCATTGATCGATGACACAATGTGCAATGATTTTATCTGAAATATTGAGCAACGACCGATGAAGCAAGTCATTATTTTTAATTGAATACAATACATCATATTTTGCAAGACTAACAGTATTGCACATCAAACGTCCGCTTACATGATAACAAGGTTCTGCAGTACATTTATGATATGGAGACATGAAGAATAAAAAGACGTGGACTATAAAGAGACCACAAGGCGTAGTGGCGCCCAGTCAGCCCAAGCAACTTAGCTCGAAGAGTCAACCCAACTTAGTAAGCTCAACACAGTAAATCAGTCTCTAATTGCCATAACGCTCGTGCTTCAGTCCCATATATTGATTCGCCATGTTACAAATATTCTAATGCCAATTTCTGACTGGGGTTGGAGCTTCAACCCCCAACAACAACGAAAATCTTAAGCTCTTAGTCTTAATGGATAGCAATGATTCTGATTTTCAACACATCTATCTCTGAATTAAAAAAAATGAGGTGATTCAAGTGGCTTTAAAAAAGGTTGCAGGTTTTTACGTAACGGAATTAAAAAATCTACGAATTAAAGAAATACGTATTTAAACATGGGAAGAATGGTGAATTTTGCACAGCGCAGCGTGTAAAGTAGCCACTTTAATCGTTGACATGTAATTTATTTATTTATTTTAATAGATGTTGAGTCAAAATATTATGTAAAGCTGAGATAAGCACTATCGATAAAATCAAGACATTTATTCTGCCTTGATTTGCACATGTAAAGCGATTGAACAGCAAAAGAATGGCTGATGAATGCTGATGACTGAAAGATGTTGACTGAAAGATGAATAAAATGATTAACGATACGATTGTTGATGGCTGTAGAAAATAGTTTCAGGCATGGCGTAATAAAATTCAACAAATACTTTTTAAAAAAACGTGTCAAAATTTGGCACAATCGGCGTGCGGCATGAGATGTATTGTTTAGATATAGAGGACGCGAAGTATGTATGCAAAAACAGAGTGATATGGCATTCAGTCCTCTCTGCCTACTCCAACAGATATGGCTCGATGGTTTGTTTGTTTTGTAATTTGAAATGAAAAAAAAAAAAAAATTACTGGTCACAAGCTCTGTAAATGCCGAGGTGAAAAATTAATAATATCTGTTGATTTATGTTATTTTTCCCTAGAAGGTGAAATTCAGTTCTTGATCACAAAAATATGGACTTGCTCAAAATGTTGCTGACAAAGAAATCAGCCCACCCTTATTTAACCGCACCGTATGAATTTCTACAACCTGTGTAAAATGAACCATACATAATGAACAATAATAATTTTCTGTTAACAAAATTATTTTAAAGTTGTAATCATTACATATATAAATACAATGTTTAGTAATTATTTTCAAACATCTACTTATTTAAGGACAAAACATTTATCTACTAAAAAAATATTAATGAAAAGCAAAACAGCTGAACGAATATAAACTTCACCAGTTAGAGAATCACAAATAAATTATAAACTAAAATCGAATGAACTTACAGAAAGACACAGAATTAAAAATGACAGAAACAGTAGTAGTCAATTACGAAATAAAAGTTCGGATGGAATCAGCGTTGTCAACCTTTTTTTTATTTTAGAATATATACAATATACTCATATCGCATATCACTGACAGTTAAAATTAGTCATAATAATAGCCCGTTGTTCAAGATTTTATTTAGAATTCGGTAAATCGGTAGATTACTCTCAAAATCGGTAGATCTGCCGAAAAAAATCGGTAAAGTTGGCAACGCTGACTAAAATCTACTATACAAAGAGTTTAAAAACATGGCAAGGTCAAACAAGATTGAAAAATTAGGAAAAAATATTCAACACTTTACCATAAGAAATAAAAATACCATGACAACATTTTCCTTTAGGGCCAAACAGCGCAATTAATATAATAATTAAAATGAATTGGTGTATCCAAAATTAAATAAAGATAATTCATTAAAAAATTACTATCATTAAAATACAACTTTACTGATAATTAGATTTTATTTTAGATAAAAGATATTACAAAAAAAAACATTAAATGCTTTCAATCCATTCAGAAGAACATACTGTGTGTCCGGGCGGATACGGTATACAGTTTGAAATTAATAGCACCGGAACCATGGAAATACCATCCGTATTCTGCCACTTTGTCTAGGCGTAAGATTATACCGGGTTTGTAAGCAAGGTCCATTTCTTACATCAGCAAAATCTGAGAACCTTTTTTTCTTGGTTGTATATACTCGTATGTAGAAAAATAAACATTAAATTAGTGCTCATAAAATATAATGCAGTTATGATTATTATTTTTATGAAAATGAATTATCAAATTAACTTATGAATTTATTAAGGAATGAAATTACAAATTTAAGACACAGTTTGCTTTACTATTTATTATTAAATAACTTATATGTATTATATCTTTTAATATGAATCAATTTTTACTAATTATTTTGTACAATAGAATTGTGTACGGTGTGAATTAATAATTTAATAGATAAAGATATGACGAAGTATGATTAAATGAGAAATCACCGTGAATGGGGTTATACTAAAACAGGTAGAGGAATTTGTGTATCTGGAAAGTATGTTCACTAAGGATGGAATGACTGAAAAAGATATTGAAAGGAGGATAAGTCCCAGGAACAGAGTGAACGGTGCACTGAAAAACCTTGGCAAATAAATGTTTGTCGCAAGAGGCAAAATTAGCCGTTCACAATGGAGTCTTGGTCCCGACCCTGATGTATAAGAGCGAAGTATGGACTTGGAAAAACAGAGATGAAATTAGGCTGATGCACAAATGTCGAGATCCTTATAAGGCTGAAATAGGTATTATGGACAAAATCAAGAAAAAAGCTCTGCGCTGGTTTGGACATGCAGAGCGAATGGACAGTAAATACACGGCTTAAAATATTTACAAAGCAAATGTTGATGGATACAAAAATAGAGGAAAACCGGCAAAGACGTGGCATGACTAAATCCAACAGATACTTGAAGATGGGCATGTCGAAAGTTGGAATAATCCGAGCGCGTGCATGAGAAAATTAATGAATGTAGATGAAGCGAGATCTGTATTCAAAGGTAGAGTGATGAGGCGTTCTTTCCTCTCTGCCTACCCTTGAAGTGGTGTGATGGTTTGTTGTTGTTGTTGATAAAGAAAAAACTTTGAATACAAATGTTTGACTATTTTCTCAGTTGGTTTACCTACTGTAATGAATTCGAACATTGAAACGCAAAATATATTTATATTTTATCTCTTTTATCTAATTATATATTATTTTATCTCTATTTATCTCTAATATCAAAGGTAGTACTGCACTGCTATTTGAACTATGAGGTGAGGACAAGAATAGTAACAACAAGAGTTTAAACTTGATGAAACTTGAGTCATAATAACGATCAAGCTTCTGTATGATTTATGTTGTTGAATTTCTTTTAAGCTTTCAGAAAAAACTTTCAAAACGTATCACAAAAGAAGCCCTGTTCGTATTGAATTGCAAAACGTATTATTTTAAACGAGTTTGTGTTTGTATTTGTGACCGAATACCGGAAACACAAAGGAACATACCGGAAGCAATTTGGAAATCATGTAAAAACAAACAAGATTGTATACAACAGGGTTGAAGAAAAACTTTTTAAACTTTCAGTTCTCGTCAACATAAGCTTTCATCATAAGTGTTGTTTTAAAATAAGGAATGTATTTGTTCAGAAATACGATCAACTTTTGAAACATGGGCGCTCTCAAAAAATTTCAAGCCGGCAAAACTAAAAAAAGAAGTGTTGTAATTGGGTCGCTAAAATTTTCGATGAATTTTTTTTTTTTCAAAATGAGAATATTGTCGCCGTTCAAGTGAAAGTCGTCACTAACCCTAAAAATGACAGTTTTTATAAAAATATGCCATTCGAAGCGTCAAATTATGTTCCTTAAAGCTAGGGTTTCCTAGGACAGCGGTGCCCGTATTTTAACGGCCGTAGTGAACAGTGATGCGGTTGACAGCCGTCGTAACGGTGACTAGTGAGTGTTTTCCTTTAAAAATGGTGTTGATAACACCGTTAAAAAATAAAACCACTCTCTATTCACCACTACGACGGCTGTCTACCGCATCACCGTTCACTACGGCCGTTAAGATACGGGCACCGCTGTCCTAGGAAACCCTAGCTTAGGAGGCAAAAGTCACCGAGCTAACTTAGTTCTGTTATAAAAAAGACGCGTTAACCCACATTATTTATATTTTACGCTCTAATTTCATATTATGAAATTAAATTAAAAATTGTTACACGAAATAATTATCATTTTTTGACCACAAAGTAATTTAAAAAAAAAAAAATTCGTTCCTTTCACTTACTCTTATTTCAAACATTTAAGTTTGTAAGGAAAAATTCTTGATGAAAGTTCATTGTAATTTATTACATAAATGAAAGACGAGTGATTCTATGATCCACAAATTTGGAATATCCAGTGACCGGTTTCATCGCTTTTGCGATATCTTCGAGACTGGTATCTTTCTTAAGGAGTTCAATGTATTTATACAAAACAGAGGTAAGGATAGATAATTCAAAGTTTTATGAATATCCTTACCTCTGTTTTGTTTAAATACATTGAACTTCTTAATAAAGATACCAGTTTGGAAGATGTCGCGAAAGCGATGAAACCATTCACTGGATATTCGGAATTTGTGGATTAAAGTATCACTCGTCTTTTATTCATAAAATAAATGACTGTTATTTATTTATTTATTTATTAGGGAAATCATACAGTCTTTATATAAAAACAAGGTTTAAAAGAACAATTAAAAAAAGTAAGACCAATTACAGAATTTACCTATATTTATTATGAAAGCAGGAGGAATGGGGAAAAATAATTAAATTCTAAAAAAGTAAAAATATAACTATTAAATAAAAAGTACATGAAAGGGAGAAGACATTGTATAGCTCCAACTCTACTTTCCTCCCCCTCTCTCTGCTTCCATGAACATTTATATTTTTTCGTAAAAATAACTAATTAGATGCAGGTAGTAGATGTACATTTGAATAAGTTTAAATTAACAGTTAAAATTAAAAGTTAATATTAAGAATCAAAATTAAAAACTTAAAATTGAACGATAAAATTAAAAGTTAAAAGATGCATTATCCGGATCCATCATTATCATTATCATTCCATGTCCATTCCCTAGTTCGAGTATATGGTATCCACAAAGTGCCTCCATGCATTTCTATCGGCTACCAATATCTTTGCGTCCTCCCAAGTCAGGTTCTCGTCCCGAAGTTCTGACATAAACTGCCGATGAACAGTCAGCAGTGGACGTCCAGGACGTCCAGGACGTCCAGGACGTCGAGAACCTGATGCCTTGTGGGCATCGTGGTTAAGGCTCCCAGGAGGTGTCCGCAGTAATGGTTCAGCCAACCGTATCACCTCCGCTTGACGACGGTTGTCACCAGAGTTTGCTGCGTCTATTATCTTATTGCTTCATTCTTCACAAAGTCAAACCACAGCACACCTAAGATTATTCTGAGACACCTTTTCTCAAAACTCAGAATGTTGCTGTTTGGGCCCTAGTGAGGTGCGTCATCTCCGTTGAGTGAAATAGGTATTATGCAGGCGTTATATAGGCGGCATTTGGTTTTCACGGTGTAAATATCAAACATAAACAAGCAAAAGCTAATGAACTAAATCTTATCCACTTTGACACATTAAACACCATCCAGATATTTTTTTATGCATCAAAAAGAAAAAAAAAACAACTTTTTTGAAAAGGATTAAGTTAATTAAAATGAGTGCATAAAACCTTTAAAACAAAAAAAAAACATTTGTACTTGGTCTCAGAACTTTCAAATTGCGATTTCTCAAAATTGGACTTCTCTTGATTTAAATGTATAATCTCACACAGGACTGTATTTTTTATTCAGCTAGACACAGACAACATATGATATATACGATGTTTCAAAAATGTTTTGAGTTTGTCCTAATGATTGTAGACAAGCGAGATTCCACTCTCTTAAGAGTTATTAAGATCTAAATGTATTGTAACAGAGAGAAAAAGCATCTATGAAAGCCATATATGAAGGTCTAGGTATTTCTTTGTTATTGGCGGGTTTAAGTGATCACTTTAGACACTGTGTTATATTCATCATTCTTTCTCAAAGAGTAAAACTCAGTCTATCAACAATTACTCAAAACACTGTTGATCAAACCGGTGTCTTTCAACCTGTGTGTAGCGCTTTGCTAGTTTGCGGGGCCAAGTAAAGCAAAAGAAAAAAATGAGGGATGGAAAACTGGTAAGCTAGGGGGGGGGAGAGTAGCTTCAAAAGATGTATAAAAAAATCAAAAGTGTTTTCAGGCATTGCCTAGTAGGATATAACTCGGCCAGATGAATCTCACCCACATCAATGAAGGTTTCAGCTTTTTTACTTCACAACCAAGTCAACCAATGGAAGGGTTGAGGAAATGTGGATGTCTTAACACAGGCACAATGTTTATTGTAACATGATGTGTAAATTGCCCACTTAAATATATAAATTACTATGCACCGAAGTACGCACTTAAAATTAAGAGCATAGCATAACTTTGACCTAATAAACCTGACACGTGGTGACCTTGACCCCAGTTCAGAAAGGTTAATGGACGGAAATATCAAGTGACCTTGAAAAACACTGGCGGATAAACTGGAATCAGTATCCGCAATTATTACCTACTAACCGGTCATATGCCCTGTAATTACCAAGAGTTCCATATTCTTTTCTCAAAATATTTGCTCTCTCTGTTGCAATAAATTTAGATATTTCCTGTAAATTTATATGAAGCCATCTGTCTGTGTATAAATGTATATTATATAATACAATATTATAGGGATTCTCATGGGCATAAGATCGCTATATAGTGAATACTAGAGCTAAATATTTTATGCTAGGAAAACTGTTACCCTGAATTCCATACAAAGCAACTGTTTATTCTACATGTGGGCACGGGACCGAATCATATATACAGGCTGTTTTTTTTATTTAATAAACAGGCATATTATTATTGTTTTTTAAAAAACTTTTTATTATATCCTTTCTAACTAATTTCACATATTTTTTTCCGTATATTGTATGTTTATTATTAAGTATGTTAGCATGTATTTTATTTTTATTTTTTGTAAATGCCTTTTGGGCGTTAATGAACAAAATAAATAAATAAATATCAAATATTTAATGATGCCTCATTCAAATTAATTGTATTAAATAACATTCTTTATTAGAGCACATTTTTTACTACGCTTTAATTTATTGAACAGAACTAAATTTCTGAAGGCATTATCCTTTTTATCAGCACCACTATAAACCATAAAATTTTCCTAGTGCTGTGGGTATTTCTAAAAATTGAAAGATGCAGTTTCGTGATCAACACTATTTTCTGAATGAGTTTATTTTAATAAAATAAATAAAACAACTTTGTTTTTGATCACTAATTTTTATTTTACACCTACCGGTTTCAAAGCAAACAAGCTTATTCGTCAAGGTTTACGTAACTAATGAATTGATTCCTTTTTTATTTTTATCATGTTAACTAAATACTATACGTGGACCCAATAAATTAAGTCGTTTTTTCCTTACACAGGTAGTAATTTGATATCATTATTTTCGAAGTTAGACAGGAGAGGACTAAAATAGTCCTCTCCTGAACAAAACAAAGTTGTTTTATTTATTTTATTATAATGAATGACCACAAAGTAAGTGCTTTAAATGTAAACTGTACATGAGTTTATTATAGTTTATTGAACTTAGAATTGACCTTACGTGACCCGATAAAACCAAAGTCTCATATTCTTTTTTGTTATAGCATTACTTTGTGGAAAAATATTTCAAATTTATTTAAAATAAAACACTTTACAATTTTTACCACATAAGAGTTTAATATATTATAACACAACTTATTTCCGGTTTTCTGAATTACCTATCATCAGGTGTAAATATAAACTAGACACAAATATACATACAGATTAGAACTTAGGTACTGATAGAGTCGGGTGGGAGGGGCAATACAATGTGAGGAGGAGGGGTTGAGGTTTTTTCTAATTTTGGGGAATATTTATAGCAGGTGTGAAGAATTTTGGAATATAATATTATTAATAAAAGTTTTTTCTATATTCAAATTTTTTGGGATTCAATATTTTCTAAGTTATTTATTAAAATACCTTAATATGTTTCAGAATGTAAAAGTTTAATCGTATGTGAATAAAAATAATGGTTTATATTTATAATAAAGTTAGCCAATTTAGAAAAAAATATTGCAAGAAAGTCCATGGCGGTGTTCTTCAACTATAATATTTAACAATTACAAAGTGTTTTATTTTCAATAAAAAAAAAATAAAAAAAATAATGTAGTTATGCAGAAAGCAGCTAGCCATAGAAAAATGCAACTGAGAAAATAGCACCTTTGTGAAAAGAGTTAATAACCAAATCTACACATCAGTTAAAATGTTTTTGACTTTAACAAATGATAAACATGAAATACATTAGTTTTTTTTTATATTACAAACAAGAATTAAATTATGTATTTGACCAGTTTTAATGATTTTTAAAATTTGTTAAGATTTTTTTAGTGCTGTGGGTGTTTTCTGCAAATTGAGAAATACCGTTTTTGTGATGGACACCATTTTCAGAAGGTGATTAAAACATTTTTTTGTATGAAAGTGGTCTGGTTGTTTTTAACATGACATAGAATCAACCTTACTGCACCCGATAACATCAATATGGAAATTTTTCAAAATTGTGGACTGGCTGCTTTCTGCAAAATAACGTTCAATTGTGGCCTGGCTGACTTCTGCATAACTACGTTCAATCGATTCCTGTTTTTCACTCACACTTTTAAATGGTATTATTTACGTGTGACAAGTATTTTCACAAACGTATCACTCTGTATTCAAGATATGAATATATCCCGCACAAGCCCTATATTCATACGTATGTATACCTACCCTATAGCGTTGCTTGTATCTTAGTCAATAATTCATCCCTGTGACGTAGCTACCTTCACCTGATTTACAACCTCTATTTATTACCCCCAGGTGAAAACCGTGAATTTCGTGTGTCTGCCGTTTTATACTACATCTAGACACATTATGTTGTTTTGTGTTTTTATTGAACAAAATGCCCACATCTTTATCATCATCATCATTTCTTGTCCGCTTCCTAGTTGTAGCAAATGGTATCCAAAAAGAGCCTCCGCGCATCTCTATCGGCTGCCAACTTTTTGCGTCCACCCAAGTCAGGTTCTCGTCCTGAAGTTCTGACATAAACTGCCGACGAACAATCAGCAGTGGAAGTCCAGTAGCTCAATAGAAAATAACGATTGACGTGCTTAAAAACGTGCTAATCATTTGAGCGATCACAATGAACAATAATGAACATCCTTTAATTATTGCAGTCATAAACATTTCTGATCTGTCCTTCCTCTTCAAAATTAAAAAAAAATTATCGATAGTCCATATCTCTTGGAGCGTATTTCAATCAATTGTACCGTAAAATCAACACGACAAGTTATTTTTTTTTATAATTCATTGCACAAAAAAAAAATATATTAAAAACTCGTTTGTTTATTGTAGTTGCTCCAAATTTAATTTACTTTGTCCCCATTTAAATATTTTTATTACAAAATTTTGTGACTTCAAAAAAAAACTTTTTGAAACACTGTAAAATTAAACATTTGTCAGTGTGTAATAAGTTTATGTTACAAAATTTTGAATTGGTCAACTATATTATGAAAATCCCTCTCCTCCACTCCTCCACTCCTCCACTCCTCCACTCCTCCACTCCTCCACTCCTCCACTCCTCCACTCCTCCACTCCTCCACTCCTCCACTCCTCCACTCCTCCACTCCTCCACTCCTCCACTCCTCCACTCCTCCACTCCTCCACTCCTCCACTCCTCCACTCCTCCACTCCTCCACTCCTCCACTCCTCCACTCCTCCACTCCTCCACTCCTCCACTCCTCCACTCCTCCACTCCTCCACTCCTCCACTCCTCCACTCCTCCACTCCTCCACTCCTCCACTCCTCCACTCCTCCACTCCTCCACTCCTCCACTCCTCCACTCCTCCACTCCTCCACTCCTCCACTCCTCCACTCCTCCACTCCTCCACTCCTCCACTCCTCCACTCCTCCACTCCTCCACTCCTCCACTCCTCCACTCCTCCACTCCTCCACTCCTCCACTCCTCCACTCCTCCACTCCTCCACTTCTCCACTCCTCCACTCTATTTTCTCATCCCTAAACCTTCTTACGAGCTCTTTTTTTTTCTTATGTCTTTTTTAATAAATTATTTTTCTCTTTACTGTGTAACATGTTCTCTCATTATATTTGTAAAAAACTTTAACTGGATGCATGTACTTTTTTTTATATTTTGTATTCTTATATAACAACTGTTGTTTTTCATTAATAAATAAAAATAAAAATAAAATAAAAAAATATCAACGCGTGTGTAATCTCTAAGTCAAAGCTCGTGTCGGGTTGTTTTTTCTTTTCCTCGTAAATAAATACAGTTCATTGGCGAAAAATCGGCGTTTACTATAAAAATAATACAAAATTATTGCATTTGCAAAATAGTAAGGAGTATCTGATACAAAAAAGTGAAAATTAAATTAAATGGCCACTACTTTTCTTGACATTTGGCTTGCCAACCGCCGGATAAATGCAGTAAATAGCATGATAAATAATAAATAAATAAATAAAAATAGCGGTTCTGGAATATTTTCCATATTTACACCGGTGAAATTAAAATATGTGATTGCGCAGCAGGATTAAAATCCTGCTGCGCAAATGTAGCGAAACGTAAATATTTTGAAATTTCAGGTGTTCACGGATGTTGCATTGTGATCGCAAATACGATAAACAACCATGGTGAAAAATTGTTATCACGTCGCTCATTAGCACGTAGAAAGTTATTTGTGATTGAGCTACAGGACGTAGAGAACCTGATGTATTTTAAAGTAGGCAAGAAAGATTGAGGCTCTCACTTCTTATTTGATTCATATTTTTTTTCTCAGATTCATGGTCACTTCAATACGAAAAATATTATCACTAAGCCCTTATGGTGAAAAAAGCACTGCTTTTATAAAATAAATGAAGCGTATCTCTATCATCTGTTAAATGAAGGTTCAAGGCGCTATTTGTAAGACTTAAAGCGGTTTTTTTTAATAGTTTATTTGTATTGTTGTTTTCAATTTATTTTTATTAAAAAAAAAAAATGGATACTTTATTTAACCACGTTTTTTTTACTAAAAAAGCAAAAATTAAAATGATTTTATTATACGTACAATTTTTTTTATATTTACGATTTATTATTTAAAATAAAACTATGAAGGAAACTAGGTAGAAATAATAAAACAGTGTACTGGTTCTTATTTGTAAATAAACTGTAGGTGATTGTTATATATATTGTTTAAACAAATGAATTATATTTCATATCTCATTAAATGATAATTTTGCATACTTAATAAATTTTTTAAATAATGCAAAGATATCTATTATTTATATTTTCAAGCAGTTTTTCTGTTCATCACCATTAAATATGCACATTTAAAACAAACCATATTAAATAGGTAAGAAACATGTATTTTTTTTTATTTAAAAAATGTTTTTACGAGGTGCGCTTTCTCGATCATCCCTTTATTTCACAGGGTGCGTTTTATGTTCCAGCCCGATGTTGTCTGGCCGCCATTTTGGTTTGTTTGTCATTTGTGGGCTCATATTTGAGAGTACTTATTGCGAACCCGGCGAAATCTATCTTTCTTTATTTTGAGCAAATCACAACAAAACTGATACAATAATTAACTTAAACTTTATTTAAACTTAATTTTCTGATTAAAATCAGTTAATATTTTAAACGTAAGAAGTGATAACGAAAGCATGATTATGTCAAGAAACAGTAGTGGAATAATAAATTTAATTTTATACATAACCAGCTTTGCAATACTCAAGTAAAGGTTGCCATGTTTGCAACAAAGTCGATAGTATAAAAGTCAAGTCTCACAAATTAAGCCGTATTTTCAACTGACAATGTTAAAATAATTGTAAAAAATGGTATTTTGAATAAGTTTCAATTAATATCTAATAGTTTCAATTAATTTTTTTTTTTAATTTTGCCGGGTTTGCAAGTAGTACCCTCATTTGACGGTTCTGGAGAATGGTCGTTAATAATTTGACATAGAGCACCTAACGTCGTAATAACGCGTTGCAATTATGAAAAAATACGTATTTAAACAATCGTTCAATTGTGAATACTAGAAGGAAATTTTGTTATCTTTTCGATACCAAGCAAGTAAAATATTCTGCGTGATATGAATGTTTTTGAAACTTTCAAGGTATTGAAAATATAAAATAACGTCCGGAAAAAAGCATACACAAGAAAATATTGATGGGGTAAAGTAGTGTTCGTGAACGTTCGGCTACCTTTTGTGAATGCCGTGCACATGAATGAGATTTTTTTTTCGAATTGGATCAATTGACGCTTCAGGATTTGAACCAGTCCAAAATTTTGGATCAATGAGATATTTGTGTAATCGGGTACAATAAGATTTATTTATTTATGACAAAATACAAGGTTTTTAAATTTTACATATAACATTTAATTACACATTTTATTTGTACGGAATATTCCCAATCAGCAAAAGTGCTAGTATGAGGGGATATTATATATGATAACACAATAGTTTAAATTAAAATTCGATAAAATAACATCAAATATCACTCGTCACACGGGCTGTAGGAACTGTTTTATTTAGGGGTTTTTTTAAGTACGTACATGTTTTGTATATTTTTTAGATCATTAGAAAGTGAATTGTAAAAAAATATTTCTGTATACAAAAAACTGTTTCTTTTTCTGTTGGTCTTAAGTTGTTCGTAAGTTAAATTATTTAATGCTCTTGTATTTATTTCATCTTAAATACCATTTTTTTTTTGTGTAGATCAATTCCTGTAGATTGAGCATTTTTGTTATTCTATATAAATCTGTGATTTTAGTTTATTTATTAAAATTAAATGTTACTTCAAGTGCTTTATTCATTGTTTTTTGTATCAATTATATATTCCGCTAAAAACAGCAAGGCCGCTTTCATACAAAAAACTGTCATAGTCTCCTTCTGATAGTGTTGATCACAAAAACGACACAGATCAATTTGCAGAAAACACCCACAGCACTAGAAAAATCTTACAGTATAGATGCTGATGGAAAGATAAATAATTTCTGAAATTTAGTTTGTGCATTTAAATAAAATTTGATTGATATATAACTATTTTAATTACATAAATAAATTAATTAAAAAAAATCTGTGATAAAAAAACATGTTTTGATACAAAATGTCACACCATACAATCAAAGTTTGAATGAAGTATCATTTGATACATGATCTAGCTGTTTTCTGAAATCTGATTTTAAAAATCATCAAATTTCGTTTAATGTTAAAATTATTTTTGAATTTATTGTAACAAAAGGATTGAGTGATTCTTTACAATTAAGTATCAGAATATAAATATAAAATGACATTTTTAATAAATAATAACACAACAAAATAAGAGTTTTGCTAATGCTGGCCGTTTTCTGCAAAATGCACATCTTAGATAGTGTGGTCAGCTAGACTTTAAAAATCATTATTTTTTTTATTTATTTTCAAACATAAGGTTATTGTACATTATTTGAGACAATAAGTCCCAACTCCATGGGACTAAAAGTTCTGTGTTGAGATGGAACGAGCAATTATATGACTCAGACACATGAGTATATCACCACAAATATAGGATTAGAAGCATAAAAAATATTTAAAAAAAACATATATATAGCACATCAATATGGTAAAAACAGTAAACTCAAGCATTTGGAAACTGGCAAACACATAATTGACTTTTTTATTGTATTATTTGAAAATAAAAGGCATGTGAATTAAACATGTGAAATTATAGGGATTTGCTTTTCACAAAAAGCCTTTTTTCTATTTTTTTTTGTATTGTATTTACTTTTATGTAGAATACTTAATTTGGCCTATAATTTTGGTTCATTTGTAAATATGTGTTTTTTTAACTATGGCTGTTGTCTTCTTTTGATAAATAAAATAAATAAACAAATTCCTTTGTGTGCTCTAAAAATAACAATGTACACATAATTTATTTATAATAATATAAGTTTTAAAACAAAATTTTCTTTACATTCTGTATTAACTTTGATTATATATACATGATCTTTACTATGCACGTATTATTTAATAAATTTTTTGTTTTGTATTTCTTGACATGTACAAATTTTTGTTATGTATTTTGTGTATCGATGTGTCACAACATTTAAACAGGTATTAATTTTATTACAGAAGAGTTCCAACTTAACACGGAATTTTTAAACAAGTCGCGACATAAAAAAAACATAAAAATGCTCTTAAACAATAGTGTATCGTGTGTTTAATAATTAAATAAACCTTAATAACTTCTAAAAGGGTAAAATCCAGTTGCTGTCTACGAAAACTTGGGCAAAACAAAAATACTCTTGATATTTTTGTTGATTTGAGTACAAAATTAATGTAATCTAAATACTATAACGTGAAATACAAATCTACATAAACTACACATCTAAACATGCAAACAAAAATATTTGGCGAAAACCAGACCTTAACCATCTTGTGCAATGTGTTATTTCTTCTAGTTTTCCTTAAACTAAAGTAATTTTTATTAATTTGTATTAATTTGTATTGAGTATTTATTTATTTACAAATTTTTTCGTTTATTAAGAACGGAGTAATTATATGCGCAAGTTTGTAAAAAAAGGTAGTCAATTTATAAAAAAAAACGATTACTTCTATGAGATATCGTTTAACTTTTTGAAGCCGGGTTTTCATTTATATATTATAGTCTGTTCACTAAAATTTCATTAGAAAAATGTGCATTTTAAATAAAACGTTTGTATATTATTAATATTTAAAGTATTGACTTCACTGTCAAACATTTGACTAAATGTCATTAAATATTTGTATGTAACCACTTACCGAGTTTTCTGGGTCTACCAGTTTTGAGACGTACCCGCCTCTTTGTCAGAACACTAAATAAACTATTATGCAAAACCTAGTATTTATTTATTTCTGCTTTATTAAATTATTTCATAACATTTAAAGAACTAATATAAACTTTTAATAATGTTAATTTTTTTTATCAAAATTTCTCAATTACATATTTTTTCAAATTAATTTAAAATATTTCAATTTTTTCTATTTCTTTTATTTCTTCAGGTAACTCATTGTACAGCTTCAATCCCTTGTACAATGAGTTTTGAGATTCTGTTTTTTTCCTCATTGGTAATCTTATCTTTTTTTTTACCCCTTGTTTCATATGTATGACATTGATGGTTAAATTTTATTATTGTTTTTATTTTATTCATTCCCTTAAGTATTTTATGTATAAAAATTTGCCACATTATATTTGATTTGTTGCTTTACTGTGAGCAAACAAATTTCTTTGTGCATTCTTTCTACATTAGAATATATATATTATTTTTTGTATAATCCTCATTGCTTCATTTTGAAGAATTGGTATATTTGGAATTTCTCCTTCATTACATAAAAAAAAATGGAACGACAGTAATTTATGTGTGGACATATTATTGTTTTATATATAAGAATACTAGTTTTAAATCTATTACATTTCGTAATCTTCCCATAAATGATTGATGAAAATGATAAATTTTTTTTTGAATTTTTTTTTGTTACACATTCAGTATGTTTTTAAAAATTTAAATATCTATCCAAGTAGACCCCGAGATACTTTATTTCGTCCACATAATTTATATTCATGTTATCAATATTGATTTTGTAACCCTGGGGTGTTATTTTTTTTCCAATATTCATATATTTTGTTTTTGATATATTTAATTTCAATTTATTTACTTTTAACAATTTTATAATACTATACGAGTACACCTCCACCATATTTTTGTGCAAAAACTATGGTGAAGGTGGATAGTGGATTTTGCATGTTAGTTTAATTGTTGTCCTGACGAAGAAACCGGTAGACATAGATAAGTCGGTAAGTGGTTACATAGTGTAAAATTTAGTTTAAAAAATATAAAAATATCACTGGTGTGTTGTATATTATAACCAAATCATAAAACAGGGGGCCAGACATTTGAAGTAAAAAATATAATTTTGGAAACCCTCAAACATGAACAATAAAGGACCATGTTTGAGATGTCTGATTTTGCTGTTTAAATTCTACAAAATAGCTTTTTTTATATTTTTGACAAAAAATCGATAGAACAAGTCCCAAGTTCCAGATATTTAAGAATATAAATATCTAAATATAGAATATAAAGATCAAGTAAAAAAAGCCTTTCAAATGTCAGAATGTCTAAAATAGATGTAACGGAAAAATAAAAACATGTGAATTGACTGCTAAGCTAGAAAATATAGGACATGTGTGAGACCCATCTTGACATAGGCTGTAGAAACACGAGCTGACACCACATAAACAAAGAACCTGTAAGAACTTCAGAGATGAGGGTTTTTAGATCGATTACCGAAAACGCTCTGGGCAACCGGCGTAGAATGAATTTGTAAGGGAAATGCGTAAAATTTATGATATAGTACACTGGAGTAGATCCCGTGAAAGATTCTGGAGAGACCACATAAACAGAATGAACAGCGATGAACTGGTGTCCTCAACAGCGAAATTGCCTTCCGGGCGGCGCTGACCTGGAAGACCTCTTAAATGATAGAAAGATAGTTGGGCCTCATCTCCGAAAACTGAGTTGTCGGAGAATGACAGATTGTCAGATCTGCACGAAGACAAAGATGATAAATTTTTGTATCAAATTTCACGCCTCGTTATTTCTTGAAAACTATCCTCCCTCAATCATTGCCTTAATGTTCTATTTAACCTTAAAGTCAAATTAACTTCAAAATTCATATAATCACTTTTGTAAAGAGTATTTAAGGTATTATACTACAAAACGGCGCTGTATAAGTTATCCATTATAAAACTTTAAAAAAAATAACTCTAAGCATTACAACATCCAAACAAGAATTTTGACAACCGCTGGTAGCATTGTTTTGAATTATGGATTCATCTTTACCACTCTTTGGTCGCTCAATAACCTAAATTTTGAGTAAATATTTTATATATCTAAATATTTTCTGTGGTCCCGGTAGTATAATATTCAGTAAAAAATTCTTTTTTTAGTATATTGCAGTCACTCCGAATATCAAAATATCAATTGTGAGTCCCAAAGGTCCGATATTATCAAGTGTCGGAGATCTTAATTTACTGAGGCCCGAAGAGACATTAAACCGGGTTGTGGTCCCGTAACTAGAATCGTTTTATGTAAACTTCTACAATAGTACGGATCGGAGGTACGTGGTTCAAATCCTATTCTACCAAAACTTGATTTTCAGCTTTAAGTAGTGAGTTTTTTACAACTTGTTTAAAATGGCGAATTGAAGTTTTGTTAAATCGTAAGAACGCAAATGTTAATAAAAAAAAAAACAAAAAAAAACTGAGACCTGTAGAGCCAAGTAATTAAGGCAGAGATGATAGATTCATTGAAACCCTTAAGGCTGATTTAATGAGGCTCAAGCTTATTATTATTATTTGTGTTTTTTTACAGAAAAGTTATATTTTACTAGACCGCTCTTTAAAACGCTGTGTAAAATTTATCGTTTCCCTGAAATAACTGAAAGAAGTTTCGATGCATTTAGGATTTATATATCTTCCACAATTCTCCCACTTTACGACTCCTTAAGGATTTAAATCGGGTTTAAGCCTTTAACGCGGCCATAATAAAGCCAAGCTCCAAGGAATTGATAAATATATAGCCTGCCGGGCTTAGGAAATCCTTTTATTTTATCTCATAGTGAGCTTTAAAAATACGAGCAGAAAGCAAAGTGAAAAATGAATACGAATTAATTTTCACAATACATGTTTCAGGTCTACAAAAATACTGAGAAAAACATATTCTTCAATAATGATCGGGCAGCCATAAAAAACTCCGCAAGTGCCAACATTTTTTGATTTTTTTTACAATTGGCTTCTGAATATCGATGGGGACGAGGTTGTAATTTTTTTTTAGTTCAAGTATTGTGAAAATTTACTACATTTTACATTGTGCCATCATTAGTTGATTAATTGTATCTGCTTGTATACCTTTATTTTTGTTTGACGTATTTTGATATTTTTATGCATTGTTTTATTTTTACATTTTACAACAGAGATGAAGAACATTTTAAAGAAGGCAATATAGAAGTCTACGCATCTACAGGGCTTACGACTTGTCATTGGCAGGTTTGAGTGGCCACTTTACACACTGTGTAACATTTATCATTTTGCCCATATTTGAACATCTATATTACTTCAATTCTTTCATCTGTTGATGTTTGTTAAGTTAAAGAGCTGAAAACTTAATTTTTGCGAGTGAGATTCATCTAATTGAACTATTTCACCTACATACTAGGCAACGCCTGAAATTTTTATATTTTCAATTTCTATACTTCTTCATTGTTTTATTGTTCAGTTTAGTACAAACGGTTATTTGGTTACATAAATGTATATTTTATACACTGTGTTTTAATCATAATTTTATATTACTTAGGATAAATATATATTATTTTGTATATTTAATTATATCTCTAACTAAAAACTCATTACTTGTATTAACTTATTTTTAACATTTTTTTTTATTTATTGAAAAAAATGTTTACAAAATACGTTTAACATTTTAAGAAAATTGTAAATAAATAATTTATTATAACGTTCCTACCTCTCTATAGTAAAAACTCGTGTTTAGAAAAGGACCTCGCTTCACATTAATTTTTATAAATTTATGTACATTATATTTTATTCATTTTTTATTATATTAAACAGGTTTCTACAAATACGATGTTATATTCTAAAAAATACACAACTTTTTACTGTATGTAGTTCAGGATAGGTACGTGTCATGTGTTTTGAAACTTAGATTTACATGTTCTAATATTTGATGTTGATTTTAAGATTTCTGGAATATTTTTAAAGTAATTTTTGTCAACATATTTATAATGAATGAAACCTACGGTTATAGTGCATCTATGTAAAATTAAACTTAATTAAATTAAAGAAAAATACATTAAACTTTTATTGATGCGGGTAAGATCGAGTTGACTAGGTTATTTCACCTGAATACTAGGCAACGATTGTAAATTTTTAATTATTTTATACTACTTCTTCAACCGGTTGGCTCAGTCAATTTTTTTTCCCCAATATTTCGTAAAAACAAATGTTTGTTTAAAAATAAGCGATGTGCATCTCAATTTCAAATCCATAATTAGAAAAAAAACATCACTGTTAATTTCTTTATGCACCGCGTCATATTTTTAGTTTCTGCTTATGTGTAAACTTTCATATAATAATATAACTGGTTGATGAAAAAATCTAATCAAAATTTAAGGTATTGTTTTCTTTCGATATGAAGGAACGTAATTACAAAGCATAAAAAAAACTCTCAAGTGTTTCATACTAAATATAAGGAAATTTCCCCACTGTTATTGGAATATCAAAGCTAAGGGAGAATTGCGTGAGGTATTTTAAAATCACCAACCCTCAAACGACTAGAAAAAAGCTATCTTTCAAGGGTACAAGTGTATGGAAAAAGGACGTCATCAAAAATTACGATGGCATTTGTGAAGCAATATTTCAAAACCAAATATTTCGATACATTTTCGAAAAGCAATTTATTTCCTAGGATTAAATGAAAAAAATTGAGATCAACGGGATTAGAGAAATTTCATGAATTTTCAAATTTCAGGAATTTCCTTCCTGAAAACGAGAAGACATTTTTCAGGTAGAATGAAATTTATATCGCACAAAAGTATTTCATTATCATTATAACAATACGCGTAACTGATAGAATAAATGTATAGAAAATTGTGTTATACAAAAAAGAGTATCAGGTTGTATAAAACATTGCAGTTTTTTTATTTACGAAATATAAATACTTTTTCACCATAGGAGTTCAATCAAATATGTTTTTACTATATCTTTGTTTAAATCACGTCTGAAGTAACATCTTCTTCTTCTTTCTCTTTAAAACAAAATCTTAACCTCTCTGCTTTTCCTCTCTTTTTTTTCCCTTTCCGATTAAATACTAATATTGATTTTAATTTATTTATAGACAAACATTGCTATTTCTTTTATTGTTTTTTTTTTTAATTCTTTCAAATACGTTTTGTAAGTAAAATTTAATTTATTTATTTTTAACGGTCGTAGCCAATTTGTATGAAATGTACAACATAGTTAAATAGTAATAAATTAAAAGATACACGTTTAGTTGATAAATTTTACGTACATATTATAATACATTTGACACACATTTAAGCTCATTATGTATGGTGTATGCGTTAGTACAAATAAAATTGATTTTGGATATTTATTGAATTTTCGGTTCAATGGTTATTGTTGTGATTTAATTAGTATTTATTATTTATGTACCTATACTACTTAATTGTTATGTTAAACCAATATAGATAGTAAGTTGTTCGTTAATAATGTTTCAGAGGTCTCAAACTAATTATATCAATTCTTTTTTTTTTAATATGTGAAGGGTTTATAGTCCATGATTGATGACACACACACGTGTTAACATATTTTACCTAAAATAGAGCGACGACAGATGAAGCAAATCATCGTTTTCTATAGAATCCAATGTAACAATGTATGCAACTCTAACAGTATAACACAGAAAAACAGTACATTAACATTGTCCCTACCATCGAGAAATGAATAACAAAGGATTGCGGCCTATAAAAAGACCACAAGGCACAGTCAGCGCCTGTTTCAGTTCAGCATCAGTTAGCTCAGCCAGTCCAAAAAATCAGCTCAATGCAATCACACAGTTCCAGCATGTAGTTCAAGTGCAGTTTCTTTAACCCATCATCACCACTACGCTCATCCTACACAACCAAGTGCTGTATCTTATTCGCATTAAACAGCAAATTTGTGTCTCCTGTTTATCTCTAACTGGGGTAAGAGCTTCCAACCCCCAATCGCAAAATCCAGCACATGTACATGTATTTATCTAAATAAGGATGCATGTATAAAACAAAATATTATTCATTGGCCAAAAATATTGCGATAATTATGTATTTATACAAAGGAACTGACATATTCCAAATATCGATATGGTCCGCTAATTCATTACGGAGGTTTTGCAATCGATGTATAGGAGAATTGAATCCAGACACTGTCTGGCTGTTATAATGATTTAAATTTAGAAGTCACCCGAAAAGCAACTCTCAGTTCCAGCTGACCTGTTATCGAATAACGGACTTTGTCGAAACAAAATTACACATTTCCCGTGTGTAAACAATTGATTACCAAAACACCTAAATTACTGATGACAAAGTATTGTTGACATGCGCGGATATTAGCCATGTCGAGAAAATTGCTGACAGCTAAGAAAGTAGTACACGAAATCGAAATCCTAACATGAAGTAAAATGAACACGGGACAATAACAATATATAAGTCAGTTACAACATGCAGTAAAGCTCAGTGCTCAGTGACTTAAGTAAAACGTATACGCAGTTAGTCTCTCTGGTACACAATTTATTTACTACTATTACTACCATCACGCCATTTCCATGTAGAGGTAAGCAGAGAGAATGGACCGCTACACATATCTATCCTGGCATATATTCCTAGCTTCTTCTACATTCATACATCTTGTCATACATGCCTTTCGGCTCTGTCTGATTTTTACATGACCAGACTTAAGATTTTGGTTTATCTGACCATGCAACATCTTTCTTGGTCGTCCTCGTCTCACGTTACCGTTCATTTTTGGCATATATACTTGTTTTACTATTCTTTTGTCGCCCATTCGTTCTACATGGACAAACCATCTCATCTTAGTCTTATTAATTAAACTTGACTCAGATTTACACTCATGTGCTTTCAATCTAAAATGACTAGGTTTTTAATTTTTTTATAAGAAAGTATACAAAAGAAAATATTTTTACCTTATACTTGAATAAGCAGAACGTTATTTGGTTTATTCCTCTTTAAGTCAGTTCACGATATTTTAAGAATTATTAGAAACATATTTTTTTCACACAGGTTTTTTTCAATAGGCGAAACGATAAAGAAAACATATTTTTATGTATTTTTTTTCAACAGATGTTATCATTTTTATGATTCACCCAAATATTTTTAATTTGTTGCCAATATAATTTATTGGTGTAAGATCAAATATTATTTACTAAAATTAATTTAAAAATCACCAAAATCTAGAAGTTTCTTCTGATTATGTTTTATGAAATCGATGTCGATAAATAGGTGCGAAGATTTTCACGGTCACTGTTATCAATATGTTTCTTTTTGGGTGATACCGCGTGTGTTGGATTTGTTCCTACGTTTCGGTTACCACTGCAGGAGCCATCTTCGGGGAAAACTGAGTGTTTTGAAACATGTTTTGAAACACTCAGTTTACCCTCATCAGTTTACCCTGAAGATGGCTCCTGCACTGGTAGCCGAAACGTCGGAACAAATCCAACACACACGGTATCACCCAAAAATGAAACATAACGATGTTGATATTTTAAACGTTTACAACTTTTCAATCGATTTGTCGAATTATTATTTTTTTTTTTTTGAATTCTTTTTTATTTGATATTTTTAATCAAAAACGTCGAACAGATCTTTATAATGCCACATAATGGTTAGAATACTCTCCTGTAATATAACGATTTACGACATTGGCCTTATAGATCCAAACCACAGATTTGACGTACAAATGTGATTTCAATGTTTCTTTTACAAATAGGGATTTTGTGTCGTTGTTTATTTTGTTTGTATGACTACGTTTTTTTTCCTTTTAAAGCGGTACTTGGGATTTGTTGTCTCGATTCGGAACTAATAGAACTTCTTTTACTGTCATGCTTGGAAACTAAAATAATGTGATAGCACTGACCCCGTGTATTTGATTGATTGCAAATTAACAATGTTGCAGTACGGAGTACAATGAAAGCTTTTAAAGTTTCTATGTTTTGTTATTCATTAGTTTTTAAATATTAATTGTTTTTACAACTGAGGAAAAACACCAGTGTATATAAAAAGTTTCGGGAAAGGGATGGGTGCTTTCGAATTATTGCTACACCCAAGCAGTTTAATTATATGTTTTTACATTGCAATCTATTTTCGCACGTTTCCGTCCGGTGCAATTGTGCCGTAAGTCCGAGGGCTGGTTTTCCACTAACTACGCACAAAGACAATACCTGAGCACACTAGAGTTGCCGTTATTATTAAGCGGCGGGGCAGCGCACCTCTGGGACGCCGTTCCCTGGGGCATGGGCCGGGTCCCGGAGCCGCCTGTGGGGGCGGTCGTGAAGCTCGTCTGCTGATCGTTCTGGAATTATAAATTAATAACACACTGAGAATAATAATAGCTAAGACTGTTCATTAATTTTTATTTTATATTTTTTTTCATCGTTTTTAATTTTTCACTTTTTCATCAAGGTTTTAAGTATTCTATTTTTGTAATTTCTTCATTTTTATAACAATACAATATTCTTATTATAATATCATTAAAGTGTATTAAGAGTATACCTATTAATTATTGTGTAGCTTTATAACAGATATCTTTGTTCCTAGTGATGCTGCTACGAACATTTTCTTGAAATTTTTACATGCCAAAAACTTATTTTGTATGGCAAGCATGTATTTATTTTTTCAAAAATAAAAGGTTTAAAAATATTCTTCATTCAAACAAAAAAAAAAGAAACACATTATTACCACTTTATATTTATTTGATTACTGACCGCTTTTGAAGCTACATAAGCTTGATTATGAATGTTTAATTTAGTAATCAAAATTATCAACTAGATGAATCTCACCCACATCTTCTGCTTCACAAAAGTTTTGGTAAAACAAATGGTAGAGTTGAGGAAATGTAAATATTATGAAACATAGGCAGAATGGTGAATGTAACAGTTTGTGAAATAGTCACTTAAACCACCTAGTTATATTTAATTTTGGGATTATTAGCCTTATTCGCAATATTAATGATATATAATTATTTGAATATTTTTGTCGACCTGAAACTGGTAGACATAATTATATTTCTTTATCTTTATTTGTTATTGATCAACCCTTGAATTGGGTTTTGGAGTAAAGTCAGTTGTTTTAGATAGCATGTGAATTGGACTCCAAAATAAATTGGTAATTTGAAATTTCAAATTAATTGGGCTCCAAGATAAAATCAGTTATTTTGTATTCCACTTTAATTGAACTAAAATATAAGGACAGTCACTTAAGATCACACTTAAAATGGGCTTTTGAACTCTAGTGTGGATGTGATGTAACACGAGTCTACATAGGATACAAGACTAAATATATCTCTCTTATTTATTTAAATTATGAAATTGTATTTTTTGTAACTTTTAAATGGACATTTTAACATTGGATTTGGAAAGAAAATATCTATAAACTTGCTTAGTAAGCTAGACGTATCTTCACTTAATCCTCTTAATGTCAATGGTACCAATATTCAAAACAGGAAATCCGTAAAAAAACCTAGGAGTACAAATGGATGAACATCTGTGCTGGCGAGCTCATAGCCGCAAAATATTTTTCAGTCTACACTCACTTCGAAGGTTGCAAAAATTCTTACCCATTAATACTAAATGCACCCTTGTACAAGCATAACTACAACCCATTCTAGATTACGCTGATGTTTCCATGACTGATTTAAGCTGTGAGCAATTCGATAAACTTAAATGACTTGAGAATACATGCATTAGGTACATTTTTGGTCTAAAGAAATATGACCACATTTCTGACTATCGTAGGCAACTGAAATGGCTCAAAATTAGACAGCGGAGAGACTATCACTCCCTTTCACTTCTGTTCTATGTACTTCATAGTCCTAACGCTCCTATATACCTGTGTGAAATATTTCGACGCTTATCAGTTCATGGTTTACCTCTTCGTTCTAATTCTTAAGGCACTCTCTTAATACCCATCCACAATTCCTCTTTCTTGTCTGACTCATATAGCGTCCATGCGGCTCGACTGTGGAATCATCTCCCACCCACCATCAAAGATGTTACTACATTATCTCTGTTAAAATCATGTCTGAAGAAATATCTCCTTTCTCTTCCTTAATCTCTCCTCGTTTTCTTTTTCCTATTTTTTCCCTTTTCCCATTGAGTTATAGTTTTGATTTAAGGTAATTTATAAAAAAATACGTTTTTTTCTATTTTTTCATATCTTTAGCTTTTGAATCTTTTTTTTTAATTGAATATGTTCTGTAACTTGAATCATAAAAATAAAACTTTTAAAAAATTGCCATTTAGCAATAAGCCCGCCAATGTACAAATAAAATTATTTACAAAAAGTAAAATAAATAAATATAAACATGCTGTATATTAATATAAAACATATTTATCCTTACTATGCGAGTGTTTTTATATGCTTAAAAGTGTATCAATAACACAATTAATTTGTTATACTCCAAAAGAAAAAAAAAAATCGAATTTAGAACTAAGAAGACGGAAAAAAGTGTGTGATAGAGACAAAAACAAAAAGAAAAATTCGTTCAATCAGTTGGATATTGGCAGTTGGCGGGAGTGCCGGCTAATTATATGATCGCTGTATTTATGTTTATTCTTTATTTTCATATTACAAGCACCGTGACGCAGTTGGTAAGACGGCCAACTGTGAAACTGGCGTTGCGGGTTCCATTCCCGCCCGTTGCAAGAAAAAATCCTTTTTAGTTTAAGAAAGAAAGATTTTAGTCTCAATTGGTCTAGGTGTTGTGGTGTATTTTTCACTACCTCTTTCCATATCCCCTCTATCCCACCTGCTGACAAGCCTCAAAATAGAAGTTAAGCGGGTTATTCATTATAAAAAAAAGCTTGTACTTTATTATAATTTTAATACATTATCGAAAATTAATCAAATCATGTAAAGGAATTTTGTAACACAGCCAAATAACATTTGAAATGGGCTTAAAAATAATGTCGGTCATTTAAGATTATACTTCAATTGGACCTCAAAATAAAGTCAGTCATTTTAAATAACACTTGAATCGGGTTCTATAAAAATGTCGGCTATTTTAGATCAAACGGGGTTAAAGATAAAGTCAGTCTTTTTGCGTAATACTTAAAGTGGGGTAAACGATGTTTCGACAAACCTGTGGCCGAGGTCTTGGGTTTTTTCTAATCCCCCTTCTTGCCCTCGCCTTGGCTGCAAAATATATCCTGATGTACACGAATACCATGATACAGGAAGGGATATAAAAACTACCCAGCGCAGAGTAGACCACGTAGCCAATATCCTCCGAAAGCTGAAACAAAGGAAAAATAAAACATTAGTTGCTAATATTGTTTTCATCTCTGCATTAGAAAACTTACCTCACTAACATGCAGCTACCTTAATTCACCTTTACACCTATCATTCCTTATAGTATATAATGGTAGTTTAATAAAAAAAATACATTTATAACGTCCAGAGTTAAAGGAATATGCAATCACCACTGCATTTGAACATGCACTAAAACTAGGTAAATAATAATAAGTGGTATGTTGGAGAATGGGTGGCAATGAGGTGTTGGGAAAGGAAGGGCTAGGTGATTGAAAGCTAAGTATGGAATAATCTACACAATTATGTCAGAGACGCCCCCGCCCCTTTTTTATTTGCATTTAAATTAAGTATGAAATGTCATGAAATTTTCTTTGGTCGAATTTTATTTCAATTGTACCTGTTTATATTAAATATAAATGTATTTGTTATAATGTAACATCCTATCTCTAATTAAGCTCAAACAACTATATTTCATTTTATGTGACTCAATTTTAATTTATGGCATAATAAGATGGGGAGGCACTAATAAATCAGTATTTAAACCTCTCGAATATGCTCAAAAATCAATAGTAAAAATAATTTTTAAAAAGCCCTTCAGGTACCTCAGCGTCAAGTGATTTGAGTAATTTGAGATGTAAGATATAAGGCAAATATATATTTTTAGAATAATAATGTTTGTGAAAAAAAATCATTCTACCAAATCCCAAAAGGAACAATCCCACACTATCAGAAGCCAAACTAGAGGATGGATCATGAAATCTACCACAAACTCTTAATTCGGGCAAAGAAATTTCAGGTTCCTGGGCCCCAAAATATTTAATTTGTTACCCAAACATTGCAAAACCATGACCCACATTCAATAAAATATTTAAAAGAAAAATTGTTTACTGAGTTTAGACAGAGAAAAATCGGAAAATTATCTCAAAAACATTCTTAAATAATAAATGGTATAAATAAATATAATATAACTGTGTAATACATAAACTAGTAGGTAGTATTGTCATTATTTATTTTGCATTAAAATGTCTGCCATAAAACAGATTGTACCTAGTTAGGCAGACTAGACATGATCCAGAGAAATCCATTACCTAAGTGTGTATGTAGTAGATAAAGGAATGGTTATTTTTGTTATTAAACCATATCTATAATTATTTGTCATTGTTCAATGAACTTAATAAGTCGTGAATAATCAAATTTTAAATAGTTAAATAAATTCTTATAATTGATTGTTGTAAACACTCGAGAAGGCGTTTGTATTAATCGCTGCACACTCCGTGTTAACGTAAGCATCATTAGACCATCTCTCACATTCCCTTTGTTGCTTTAATCAAGGCTCTGTGTTACCAAAGTTTGTTACTCCAAAGAACGTATCATAGTTTGTGGCACTAAAGAATAACACATTGTTCGTGGCTCTCCAAACGCAAGCAAGATATTTCAACGCGAGTGCACCCCGCAGTGCATATATATGCACCGTACACTGTGCATATTGTCCCGTGCATTCGACGTACAATGGGGAACATGTCGTCATTTTTTGGTGTGCACAAAACAATAATTTTCATTAAAAAAAAAAAAAACCGGCCGAACAGTTATTTATATATTTTTGCGATTATTTTCAAAATGATATTTTGAGTAGAAATGTCTGAATAAAAATAAATTTAACTACATTTCATAAATTATGACTATTCTAACCTAATCTACTGAAACTCCTCTTTTTTTTCCTCTTTTTGCCAAAAATATATCGGTTACTTTGTTTTCGTAGTTAGGCAGTGATAAATTAAATATATCCAAATATTATTTACCATTAACAGAATATCCTCTGATTTTACTAATGTCTGTTTGATCAAAATTCTTTATTGTTCAAACGTTCGCCCTCTTCTAGAATATGCCTCCGAAGTCTGGTCTCCATTCTATATAAATCACATAAATCACATTGAATCAGTCTAACATCGCTTGCTTGGACTAGAGAGAGGTCATTTTTAGGTAGTCAGTTTTAAGTAGAACTAATATTAATTCCATATATGTATACGTTCGGCAGACTAAATAGAATAATCGAAGTGTCATCATTACTGGGACAAGTAAAATTCCATATTCCGATTCGTAGTTTGAGAAACAATGAAATACTGTTCTTCGATCAACATAGAACGAATTATGGCCTTAATTCTCCAATGACCCCTTTTTTTGTCGTATTGTTAACACAGGACAAGATCTGGGCTTTTTTCGTTTGAGTTTACAACAATTTATACAAACACCAAATAAAAAATTCGGATCTTTTCTCGATGTCCCTTATGTTTGTCAATGCTTCTTTTCTTTTTAAAAATGTTTTTTACTATTCTTATAAAGTGATATTTATACCTTATGAATTGTACAAATGGACCACGTCCGTAAATAAATAAATAAATATGAGGTATATTTATTGCCAGGGTTTTGTTTTCTATTAATAGGTGTGTTACTTGTATATTGAGCTACCGTTCGAGAATTCTGACAATAAACTACAGTAAATGTTCCGTTCAACCCAGGCGGCAGAAATTTTCAATAAATCAAGGGTAGAAGCCATTGGTTTTATTATTTTGTACAGCTCTGTTGATATTCTACGTTCGTAAAATTTAGTTGATTTTAAAGTCTTGAGAATTTTGTTTTAATTTATTCGATGTATTGTAAACAGCTAAAAATACATAATTATAAACCAAAATATTTTTTCAGTGAATATAATAAAGTTAAAGCATGTTCCTTATTCTACGAGTGCATAGAGTGATGATGTTGGCACACTCACGCCTATCTGAGGCTGTGTACTCGTATTAATAGTAGCTATAGTGTTGTCTGTAGCTATTTCGTGCTCAAGGAGCTATTCTTGACGTCACAGCCCTTGGCACTTGTAGGTAGCTCCAATTACAATGTGTCTTTGTAAGTGAACATTTATAACAATAACAGTAACAACTACAAACCATCACGCCGTTTCCCCGTAATGAAAGTTGGTTCCCCTTTCTCTTTCCTACCAAATTCATTATCTGATTCTTTAATATGTAAAACATAATGTACTTTTTTGAAGTTAATATGTGCAAGGCTTACCTACCAAAAATAATTACATGTTTTTTGTGTACGTCTCTTTTTCATATATGTTTTCGTTTTTTAGTACACATTTTTGACCAACTCTTCTTTTGACCAGTCTGTTTTTTGGTTAGCTGGAAGATATTGCTTTCAGCAATAAGTTCAAACTGTCAGTAGAGTGGCAGTGAGTCACATCTTGCTGGAAGGTGTGATTCTATTAAATTCTGCGAATGCCCAGTTGCATTCCACCGGCAACATTATTGACTAGTCCAACTCGTTAGCGTTCAAATCATGAACCTTGGGTAATGGGATCACGATTATAATGGTGCGATCACAATGGACAATGAGAGGATAAAAAGCGGGTTTCTGGCGCCTCTAAACCAGAACCAACCAGCCAAGGGAAGATAACCCCGATACTAAATCCACCAGAAAAGGCAACGGGCAACCACTCTGGTCACCTTTTCCCAGAAATCACTATGGCAAAGACATCCAACAAGCAGTTGTCTTGACTTCAGAGTAGCGCAAGACCGAGATGCTTTTCCGAGATGGAGGACCTGATAAGGTAAGAAGAATAATAAGTCCGCTAAAGTATATCTCGCTTCCTCATCATTCGTATATCTTCATGTACGCACGCTGACTATTCCTACTCTCGGCATGTCCATCTTCAAGTATTTTTTGGACTCGATCGTGCCATGTCTTTTTCTATTTTCCTCGTTTTCTGCATCAACATTCGCATTGAAAACTAATTTATCCGTTCTTTCGCTGCCTATTCGTTTTACATGTCCAAGCCAATGCAGAACCCTTTTCTTGATTCTGTCTATAATGTTTGTCTTAGCATTACTTATTTTGCGGATCTCGACATTTATGCACTTATCGTACATGTTTGATCAAACATTCTCCTTAGAGATCACATTTCGACAGCATTCAACCAACTTTTATAATATTTTTTTCGATTCCTTACTTTGCTCCAATACATAAGGGTGGGCACCAGAATTTAATTGTGAACTGCTAGTTTTGCGAACATTTATTATAATCGTTTAAAAAAAAGAATATGAACGTTTCTACTTCTTCTTCTTCTGTAGTCGGGTTCCTCATGACTTAAGACCGTGATCTCCAATAGGTGAAATATCCACCAAACTTCTACACGCCTCATCGTCACATCTCCAGCTAGGTGCAGTGAGTCCACACAGGTAGAATTGGTGGCCTTCTTAATAATTAAAAACTTTTTGTGTTTTGGTTTTCAATGTTTTTTTATCTTTTACAATTTTTTTTATTTTATTTGGAAAAACAACAGAAAATTTATAAATAACTCATATGAATATATAATGTATAAATCCATGTAAGTTTTTCACGAATATAAAACTTTTTGTTGACATACTAATGAACAGATAAAAAATATGTACGAGCATATAATTTATTTTTTTTAAATATCATACAAATAAGTTAAATTACAATAAATGATAATGGTTTTGTTACCAAAGCGTTAGGAGGGATGAAAAGGATAAGAAAATAGGAAAAAAGGGATTCTGTTGAAGTGATTACTCAAAATTCATTTTCTTATTTTTTAATTTTTTTAATTTATTTATTTATAAATTTTATGTTCACTTTGCCTTTTTATGTTCACTTTGCATTGCCTTTAAAATTATAAACAACCAATAAAATTAATTTAAAAGTGTTATTATTTTACAAAACATGATATGTTTTTTCAATCAAGCGTATTTAATATTACTAAAATATTATAAAAACTTGTCTATTTTATAAGGACGACCAAAATTTTCTCCAAAACAAACAAACCAGCCAAAAGTCAGCTGCCAAAGTTAAAAACGAATGTTTCTGTTAATGGTGATTACTAACATATACGAAAAAATTAAGTAAAACTAAGGGGTTCCAGCAATTACGAATCGAAATCGCTGCTTTTGAGTTTCGGTAGGTACAAAGTTTAAAAAAATACCCGGATTGAGAGTTAAGTGTCTAAGCGTCCTGGTTAAATTGTTATTTAAATTTTGAATTAAAAAAGTAATTTTCTCTTGATGAAGTAAAATCCCTTGTGAGTTTGATCTAGCAACCATAAAAAAATCGTCCGTTTAAAATGAATTATTTTTTCATATGGTTGACTTTACATGGCGTAGCTCAAATGAAGTCTCGTGGCATCCTGGCGTACCACACTTCAGAAACCACAAGTGATGCACATACGCTCTGTGTTTATTAAGCAAACTTGCGACTTTTACCTACACTTAAGGCTTTAAAAGATACGCTACATTTACGTCTGGGATATATTAGATGTTAAAACAAGTTGTGTCCGTTCTTAACCAAATTTAAAAATAAACACAAAAAGTAAAAAAAACGGTTAAAGTTAGACGTCAAAAATGTTTTGAGCTTGTCCAAATGCTTGCAGAAAGGCTGAATTTCCTCCCAAGGAAGTAATTTACATCTCAATTTATTGTAACAGAGAAAAAACATTTTTGAGAAGAGAAAATGGAAGTCTAGGCATTTAAAAAGCCTATTACCTGTCGTTTGCCGGTTGATTGTAAATACCTTGGCTTGACATTTGAAAGAACTTTCAACTTTAAAAATCACATAAACCCTTTGAGCACCGGCCAAATACACATAGAATTTACCCTGTGTCCGGCCCGTTTTTGTGAAATTTCATGCTTTGTAAAGAGTTTTTTAAACGTGTCATAATTATAAAAATACTAAGTTAAATCAATTCCGACTTCTCATATTTATTTGAAACAATTTAATACACTATTTTTGTATGATGGTTTTGCCAACATTGGTCTTTATGGAAAGCTACATAGCAATGTTTGCACATATATCTACAGCGTCTCACTCCTTTTTTGTGCTTTGTATGGAGCCATGTAAACTCGTGATTATAATAACTACACGTTGTGTCCCGGTCCCGTGTTTTCACGTAGTTTACCAGCAGCAGGAAAGTACTAATAAAAGATCACTAGATGTCAATAAAATCCACTTTTTTAAACAGCTGGTAAATCACCGGGGACCGGGACACAACGCGTGGTCATATAATCACGTGTTTACATGGCTCTGGGATGCAAAGTGTTAACATCATCTGCACGAGGCTTACAGTATGTATGGTAAAACTTAATCAGCTGAATAAAATATGACCTAGTAAATTACTTAAGTTAGTTAACATAAATCTTGCAGAATCAATTATATCATACGGAATTCTATCTCGGGAAGAAACTCACAAATCATACGTCGTCAGAATTTACAATCTTAAGAAAAGACTTCTCAAGATAATGAAAAATATCTGAATATAGTAAAAGCATGGCTAGATACTAATTACTTAACTCTTAATAAATCTAAAACTAACTTCATTCCATTTCAAATCAGTTCTAGAACCTATTCACAAAATGCTTATCTTAACATCAAACTACATAATAAAAATTGTCTTCAAAGTGCTCATTGTAATTGCCCAATACTGGATAGGACAGACAATGTCAAATACTTAGGAGCTATTATTGATATACATTTAAAGTGGGAAAAGCAGATTGAAAATGTTACTAATAAACTTCTAAACCATTCGAAATATAATAAATGTACAGGAACTTTTAAAGATTTATTTTGCATTGTGCCAATCAATTTTGGAGAACGCTATAATCGGTTGGGGTGGTGCGAGTGACACAGTTTTAAATAGTGTATTGGTTGCACAAAAATTTATCATTAAAATAATACTCAGAGTCCCGATACAGACATCTACTGAAGAAATATTCCATAAATCACAACTTATGACACCAAAACAATTATACGCTAAAACAATACTCACTTATAGATTCAAAAACTACTCTTACTCAAATGAAAGACATAACCCTCACAATACATCACATACAAATAATATAATCACTAGATCCTCAAGACATAAACAACTTAAACAAATACAAACTAATACCACTTTCGGACAAAGGGATTTTGAGTATTATTCAATTAAAATCTTTAACCTACTTCCACTATCTATTAAAGCAATTAGTAATGAGAAAATGTTTAAAAAGGCTATAAAAAAATGGATAGTGGAGCTAGGTAGAAGTAAAATGAATTGTCTCATTCGCCCATACTAATGCTGAATCAACTGCTCCACAACTGTATAGCTTATGTTAGGTTTTTATTGTTTTCATTGTGTGTTTTGTAATATAAATAATATAGATGTACATAAATACCTTGTTTTTAAAACTGTCTGAATATTTGTTAATTATGTTTGTTTTTTAAGTTAGTCTTCTTTGTTTATTCTCAAATGTAATTAAAAAAAAACAAATTTTTAAGTGTCTTCGGCACGGGAAACCCCAGTGAGGTCACATTATTTTTATTATTAATTATTGTTTGTTAGCAAAAAATATGAATAAACAAAAAATAAATGATTGAAAATGAAGAAATCAAAAAAAATTTGCAAAGAAGATGACACAATCTTATTTTAGCGTTGTGGGGTACTTTTGGTGAAGCAACTTTACCACTTTACGCTAATAATATAGCATTTTGATGAAAAAACCCCGCTCAGTCACCAACATGGAACAAAATCGATAACAGCTATGAAATTGGTAGAGTCTAGAGCACAAAACTTCTATGGAAGCAAGACGGCAAAATATGTTGTACCAAAGCTATTTATTAAGCTTCCTGCCGAGGTAAAGAACTCTACCAGTTAGCAACAAAAAAACAAACGATTGAAGGATTTCCTCATCAAGAATCAAAACTTCAAGGTGTAAAATTGTGTTTATCCAGTCTAAATATATTTGGGTTGTTTAATTTTTCCAGTGGTTTTTTTGTGTTTATTTGATATTTTGTGATAATTTACTTTTTTTTTTTAAAGTAGCCAATTTACACTCTGTGTAACATATACCATTCTGCCCAAGTTCAAACATCCATATTTTTTCAACTCTTCTATCTATTGACTTTTGTGAAATAAAGAAGCTGAAATCTTTATCATGTGGGTGATATTCAATATTATGTATCTTTTTTGGGTGATACCGTGTATGTTGGATTTGATCCGACGTTTCGGCTACCATTGCAGGAGCCATCTTCAGGAAAAACTGGGTGATATTCATCTGGCAGAACCGATTCACCTACTAAGCAACGTCTAAAAACAGTTTTAAAATTTTTATACTTCTTTTTATATCTGGTGGTTAATTCCACAATATTTTGAGCATGTCTAAATGCTTGCAGACAGGCTGGATTTCCTCCCGAGGGGGTTATTTAAATCTATTTTTTTTGCATCAGATAGAAAATATTTTCGAAAAGGAAATATGGAACAGATCATAAGCTCTGTAACTGCCTAGACTTCTATATTCGCTTCTCAAAAATGTTTTCCCTCTGTTGCGATTTATTTCGATTTGAAAATTGTATAGGTCATTGGAAAGTAAATTTGATGTTTTAAAAGACGTCATTTTAACCTTTATGTTACGTATATAATTTTATTTGATTATAAGCCTACAAAATGAAAAGGTAAATAAACTAAAGTCAACATTTTTAACACTTTTTTTTGTTGGCGATGAATCGAGAGAATACATTTACAGTATACTGCGCAAATATCGTGAGCATCCAAAGCAAATTCATTTACACAATCGAACGCGATAAGAAAGAGTTGTCAAAAATGCTCACTTTCCGTTTTCTTGACATTAAACTTTGAACGTTTGATTGAAAATAAAAATAATATATAAAACCAATACATTATCTTGGAGAACAGAAAAAATTCTGTCAAATGACTTATAATTTTTAACATTTTGTTTTACTTTTGGTGCACATTTTAAAATTTGAAAAAAAACGGACACATTTTTTGTTAACACCCGATACAATTATTGTTTTAATAAATGTTTGACATACGCCCTGTAATACCTTGGCTTGAATATTTCCTTCCCTGAAATGTTCTTAATCTCTGTTGTAATTTGTAAGTGAATAAGTAAATACAAAATGTTTTGCACAATTTTTGCATTCATACTATCTAATAATTATAAGTGTATTTTAAACTTCGTGTAATAGAATTGAGAAAAGTCCAGAAACCGCATACGCGCATCAAATTGAAGGCGACTGAACTACTCATATATGAGCAGTTTTGACCACTATTTTCTTTGTAAACGTCGCTCTATACGCAACTCCCGATTTGAACTCAACCATGCCGTGTTGTGTCGTTTTAAAGTTTTTAGAAATACAGCTAGGATCGAAAAAAAACGGTATGGGATCACATTTTACGTGTAAGTAGTAAATTTTCAAATTAAATTAGTAAGAATTTGATTATTTTGTCATCTGTCAGATTGTCAAAGAAAACGAAATTGACATTTTGTTATTATTGCCTGGGTAATCAAGTTTTTTTACGCTACTTTACTCATCTAATGAGAGAACTAACAAAAATTGGACCTCTCGGATAAAACAACGCCGTGGTGGACATTTGACCAATATTTTTTTAAAAACATAATGGCATCAAACATTATGTATCATGATATAAAAATATTTGTAGAAAGTTTATATTTGAAGCACTAACTGTGTGGTTATTCATTATAATAAAATAAATAAAACAACTTTGTTTTTAACAACAAATTTTTATTTTCCACCAAAAATAAGTGGTTAAAAACAAGTTGTTTTATTTATTTTACTATAAAAATATTTGCTTTATGTAAATTAAAAATCTTTTTATTTTTTAAATTCAAATTTTAATTATTCTTATTAAATGACTCTTTACTTGTCTACTGTGTTGTGTCGATTAATGTTTCTACCTGTACAATTTTTTTTTAGAAATAAACAAATTGCTTCTTCTTAAATCTTACGTGTGTTAGGATAATATTGTTCGCGACCCGGCAACTTCTGACTTCACGCATGCACGCGGCAAAAGTGGAATTGAGTGGTTTTTTTAATACAGTCCTATGCATTCAAATATGATTCTACGCTCCTTCGATATATGATAATTCTAAGCTTCGCGTATTAATTTATACAACCTTTTTCTTTTATTATGCCTCGAAAATATTTTCACATTATTTGTTTAAGATTAGTTTCTACGAAATTGTAGACTTTGCGTTCATTAATATCTGAGCCGTCTGTTTGCGCACACTTAGACAATTCACGATTACCGATAAAAACTTTCAAAGATCGCGTTTTACGCGTCAGAAGTGACAGAATGTACTGTTCGCGGTTCCAACAAATAACTATCATTACGCAAGTCAAACAAAAGGAAAGTTGGAGAACGTTTGAAAGCGTTCGAGGGGGTTCTGGAATATTCTCGACATGCGATTTCCCGCGCAAATCGCAAATCGAAAACAAATGCCGCTCGTTTTAATTCCACAAGTTTCCAGGCACACGTCAAAACTTCACGGCGATGCGTACGTCAAATAAATCTTCAAGCTCTCTATCGAAGATTGACGGGAAATTCGAATATTATTTTAATGAGGAAATACGCAAATACCTGTCTTTTGAGAATCTCACCGAAAAATCAAAGTATACGAGTGTAAAACATTCAAGCTTGTAAGTGACAATACTTTTTCTTTTAAAAAAAATAAATTATTGTATAAATAAAAGACGAGTGATACTTTAATCCACAAATTTGGAATATCCAGTGACCGGTTTTCTCACTTTTGCGACATCTTCGAGACTGGTATCTTTATTAAGGAGTTTAATGTATTTATACAAAACAGAAGTAAGGATGGATAATTCAAAATCGTATGAAAGTAAATTAAATAAAATTATTTTTATTTTAATGATCATTAAATATTTTTTATATTTTTTTTTTGGGTTAACTAATGAGTTGGTATAATGCTTTTTTAATGAGTTTAAGTGAATAATTTAAGTTTATAAGTATTAAAAATAAAATACTTAAACTCATTGAAATAGCATTATATCAACTCATTAGTTAACACAAAAAAAAAATCGATGATGATCCTAAGATAAGATTTTTTTTTAACCTACTCAAAACATTGTTGGTGTAAAATTTAGTTTATTTATACTAACGGTTACAACAAACATAATATGCTAATACCAAAATATATACGTAAGATTCAAAAAAATAATTTATGTCTAATATTTTATTACTTTTTACACAACCCCGCAATTGTGATATGATATTAGAAAATATTAGTGAGTATGTATATTTAGGATTTACTATCGATTGCCATTTTAAATGGGATGCTCATGTACGAAAATTGTGTAGTAGACTCGGATCAATAGTTGGTAAAATGTATATATTGAAATATTATGTCCCTGATAGTACCGTAAAAATCATTTATTTGTCACTTTACAAACATAAACCTTTTTCGGAACTTACAAAATTCAAATTATTAATTGAAAAAAATTGTACTGTCAGCGACACGATATTCCAATATCCTTATTGTATAAATGTATAAATATTTTATCCGTTAGAGCTTTATTATGGTTCAAGCTGGTTTCTCAACATGGGTTTCTATCTGAAGATAGACATAAATTGGAGCATGTATATAATACTCGGTTCACTAGTGTAGATGGACTAGCTCTCCCTTAATTCAATAATAAATACGGGAAAAGAACACTAGAGTACAATATATCAAAAATGTATAATACACTCACATTAAATATAAAAATTTAAAAAAACTAATCTGGCTCAAGAGAAAGACGCCTTCTAAAAATCCGGCTTTAAGAACGTGGTTTTTTATATTGAATTTTATTTTTTGTGTCTTTTTTTTTAATTTGACAAATTTTCTTATTTTCGATGTACATATTTTTTTTTTTCTATAATTATAGGAGTTTTTATATGCCTATAGAATTTAAGAGATACGATTATGTTTATTAGAACTTAACCAAAAGCTGCTGACGAACTGCATTTTATGCAGTTCAGTAAGACTTGATAATTTATTTGTATGCTTTTGATAAATAAATAAATAAAATAAATGATAACTTTGTTATACAATCTGTACATATTGGCTACGAGCGTAAATAATATTAAAAAAAGAAAAGACGTATGTTTAAGTGGCCATTTAAACCACCCATCAGGTCAAAAGCCCTGAAAATACTTGGATTTCTTTAAGACGATCTTTATCTCTGTTGGAATAAATTTAATAAATGAACACATCCATGTTGTATTTCCTAGTACATAAAATTTTAATCCCGATTGAAGTATCTGCCAGTGATTCCTTCGTCTCTGTTGAGATGGTCGATTAATATCTCAGTTTAAAAATAGTCAGTCATTTATTTCGCACCTCTTCTAGATCGAATAAGTTTCATAATAATATTATGGATTATAGGTAGAGGGGAGAAAAAATCATTTCTCAAGTTTTGAGTGATAGTTTGCAGGCGAAAACCCATCAGAACGGAAATGCTATAAGGTTTTATTATTCCGACGTTGTCAGGGAGAAGATAAAAAAGTTGCGAAAAGAGTTTGAAGTTTAAAAAGATTGACAAAAGCTTTTGCCGAAATCGACATAATCCAAAGATACTAAGAATTTATTAAGTCTGTCGTTTAAAGGTAAAAAATATTTCATAAAATGTTTTTTAAATATTTTTACAAAAATAGCTTTTATCAATAGCTTAGGATATTTATAAACGATTAATTCTGTTATTTTAGGTGGACGTAAACAGCTTTTTTTCACCTAAATTTATTGAAATAGCGACAAAAAACATGTTTGAGAAGGGAATATAGAAGTCTAGACATTTAAAAGGCTTATGACCTGTCATTAGGCGGCCTCCGTGGTGTAGTGGTCAAGACGCTTGACTCACACACGAAAGGTCCCGGGTTCGATTCCCGGTGAGAACACAAAAATTAAAGTGTGTATTTTCTCAAGCCTGGGTGTTCTGTGATGTAATTCACCACTGTAATTGGGCCTCCTGGCCCGTTGTGGTGCAAAAATAAATAAATAAAAAAAATAAAAAATTGGGTGGTTTAAGTGGCCACTTTACACACTGTGTAACATTTACCATTCTGCATATGTTTAAGCATTCAAATTTTCTCTACTCTTACATCTGTTGACTTTTGTGAAGTAATCCCCTCTACCTTATTTCAAAAAACATGTAATATTTTTATAATTTTATCAGCGCATATTTGTCCCAATCAGTGCATGTGCTTATTAAAATGTAAGTCGTGTTGGTTTTATATTTTTGTGCAACAACTATGGAGAAGGTGTATAGTAGGTTTGCATGTTGGTAATAATTGGTATCCTGACAAAGAGACGAGTACGTCTCGAAACTGGCAGACATAGAAAAGTTGGTAAGTGGTTATTTACAAATATTTGATAACATTGAGTTACAAATAATATGCCAAATAACAGTGAGTACTAAATTTAATATTAAAAAATATACAAACATCAAGATTTATAATAAGTAAGTGAAAAAATGGAGGAGAAGCAGATTAGTAAATTTTTCACTAGTCTCGAACTTTGAAAAGGTTGACAACCTCGTCTCTATGGATAAGCAGCAGCCAAATGAGGGCCGTTTTAACTTAGCGAAATATGTTCAAAATGTAAATTTTACAGGAGAAGGTTTTTTCATGTTAAAAATAAAACTATTACGATTTTAAATGAAATAAAAATGTTTTTTTATACATAAATAAAATCCTTATACATGTACTAAAAATCAACAATGTAGAAAGAGTGAAATTATTTATAAAAATGTTCTAAATTCACGAATTTTCACATAAAAGTAATATCTACATATTTTTGTAATGGGAATGTATGGAAAATTGATTTATGTTGGGAACTAAAGTTAACTTTTGCATAAAATCATTTAAAACTGTTTTTTTGTAAAATTATATGTCTACTGACATATCTAAGTACATATGTAACTAAACACATTAAGGTATTCACCTCTTTTATATTTTTTACACACATAATAGCACAAATGAAGTGATAACAAATTATATTTCAAATAATATTATTTTATTATTATTATTTTACTTCTTTTTTAACCGAGTTGTACGCTAATAATTTTTAATTATTTTTGCAGCATTAGGGTGGAGTAACTAGTAACTATTGTATTTGTGTAATGAGTTATGAAAGGTTGAGCATAATGTTTGAGTGCGTACAGTAACAGAACTTTTACATAAAGTTGTTTTACAGATGTTAAATTAAGATTTACGAGTATACCGAAGGAGCTAGTTCTGATTGGGACTCTTAAGATAATTTTCATTTAAGCTTTTGTACATAATCTAACCTGCAGACAAGCCTTGGTTTTGCGAGAATAATAATACAATAATATTTTTTTAGATTAAGATATAATACGAGATATTAATAAAAAAAATAGTTATGACAAAAAAAATGTTTTCGATACTGAAAGAAATAATTATGTTGTGATTGTATGTAAAAAGTCAAAGAAATAAACAATTCTCTCTAGAAAACAATGAATTTTTTCTACGCAATTACTTCTATCATTAACTCTCAGATATTTAGGTACCTAAACTTACCCATTGACCATGGTATAATTAGGTATGAGGGTATTTCTATGGTCAATCCTCCAGCAATATTAATTAAGCAGATACTAATTATAGATTATAATTATATTAATATCAATTATGTACATACGTGGCGATAAGTATCTTCAATAATTGGATTGTATCCCGAGGGATTGATATAATGATAATTAAGGCCATAATAAAAAAGTAAGGAAATCATACGATTCTGCCATTTTAAAACCCCGACCTTCCCAAATTCCCAAAAAAAAAAATTTACATTAGATACATATTTGTGTATTAATTTTTTTTTGCACTTTATATACATATATAATATATATACATATAAGGGCGGGCATATTGCCTTGAGGCAATTTTTTCCTACCTACCCAAACCGTTTAGTTTGAGAAAATTACAAGTACATGGATATATTTTGACATAATTCAATTGTATGTAACAATTAACCTAAAAATTTACAATGTAATATGTAAAGAAAAGAGGAGAGGTGATAGGATGGAAATGAAAAGGAGAAAGAAACAACTTAAACATTTAAATAGTGACATTTCAATCTTGATTTAAATGTGCGTCTCTAACATAAGTAAGTAAATTATTCCACAATCGAGCAGCTACTACTGTTAAAGAGGAGGATAGAGTTTTTTTAAATTACAAGAATTCAAAATGTAATGTCAAGTAGAGGAATGTGAGCATTTTTGACTTCTCCTTCTGTTTGCATTCAATCGAAGGAATAAAGATGAAAACAAATAAGATAACACATAATAGACTAATTTTTTGTAAAACAATAAAGAAGAATTATCGAGGTCAGTAATTAAGAACGCCTTTCTCGAAAAACGCCCTGAAAGTTTCATTATGAAACTTTTTCAGCGTATGTTGTTTATGTTTTTTCTAACTGAAGAAAACAAGATAAAAAAACAGAACATTAGTAAATAATGTATTCTCTTTCATTTTTTCACAACAAATTAATCGATAATAACATTCCCATATTACTACAGAGACGAAGACTATTTTAGAGAAGAGAATATAGAAGTCTAGACATCTACAAGGCTTATGACATTAACTCTAACTTCACAAACGTCAACATATGGAAGAATAGAAGGAAATTACATGTTCAAATATAGGCAGTGCAGTAAATGTTACATCGTTTGCAAAATGACGGCTTAAACCAGTTAATGGTAGGTCTTAAGTCTTGAAGACTTAAGACCTACCATTAACTGGTACTCTTTCACAACACGGACTATCTCTTCGTTCTAGTAACGAGAGAACCCTTTTAATACCCTGTCATCGCTTTAATTTTTTTGCCTCCTCTTTCACAGTAGTAGCTGCTCGATTGTGGAATAATCTACCCACTAATGTTAGAGACGCCTCTTCTTTATTTACATTTAAGTCAAGATTGAAATGTCACTATCTAAATATTTATATTGTTCCTTTATCCTTCTTTTTTCCTTCCCATCCCCTCTCCTCTCTTCATAGTAAAGTGTTATTTATTTTTATACATATATTTATTTTTGTTAATCTTTGCTTTTAATTTTTGTATAAAATTGTAAGATTCAATATGTCCATGTATTTATAATTTTCTCAAACTGAACGGTTTGGGTAGGTAGGAAGAAATTGCCTTAAGGCAATATGCCCGCCCTTATATGTATATTTATTGTAAATGTATATAAAGTGTCAATAAATAAATAAAATAAAAAGACTTAATTTTAATTTTTTTTATTTTATTTTATTTTATTGATTTTGTTATTATTTTTGTTTATTCAGAAAAACAACAGCAAAAAAATACACACAACATTATAAAAAAAAAAAAACATAAAATAAAGCTAAATCAGTTTTCCATATAAATACAATTATACAAATCCAGTTCAGTTAGATATTCATACATAGAAGTGCATGTGTGCGAGTTTTTGTGTGTGAAGATGCGTGGGTGAGTGGAGTGTGGTTTTGGTAGGTATGTGAATATGCGTGTTACTGTATATGGGGTGTGAGGGTGGGTTTATGGACAAGGTGAGTGTGTGTTTGATATGAGTGAATAGAAACATATTAAATTTATAATGTAAAAATATATTTTTTTACTAAAATGATAGTTTTTTTATTCTTGTTTTTTTTTACTAATATATTCCCTTCTCAGAAAAGTTTTTTCTCTCTTTTGCAACAAATTATGACAAAATATCGTTTTTAGTTGCACATCAGTTTTACCTTAGGAAGCTGAAAACCGTTTCTATAGAAATTTGCATTTTAATGTATCAAAGTAAAATAATCGTTCAAAGGTAACCTTAAGAAGAAAAGCTTGCATCAGAAAATTTATCGTGTTTTCTTGTAAACCCTTCTGGCTCGTACGGTTTTCCGCTGCGTTGAGCTGCATAACTCCAATCTCCACATTAATAACAGTCTGTTTGAGTTCCAAGATGAATAGCCAGAGATAGATCGGCTAGTCTTAACAAGTATTGAAAACCAGGGCCTTTGACCATGGACGAATAACTCCTTTGATTAACTGAGAAGTCGGCGTTTAACCCTAACGCACCTACGTTCAAAGCTTTCTAACTTGAAATGAAAATATATACATCTCCAGCGATTTATCTTCATCATTCCTTTTCCGCAACTAATGGTACAAAGAACTCTGCATTGGCACACCAATTGCAGCGTGTCTTGTTCGTTTTTGTAATACGAAGGTAAGGTGATCAGTCTCACGCTTCAGGTAACAGTCCAGGGACTATGAAATATTATTATTGTAAAAACACCGTTTAATTTTGTTATTTTTTATTTATTAATACAAATACATACAAATTACAAAAAAATACAATAGTAACGTATTTCAAACTTTGTAAGGCGAAGGACTCTTTGTTAAGTTGGGATACAGCATAATGGCAAGTGGAAGCACGTACTTAAGTTAATAATAGCAAAAAATTCAAATGAAATGCCATTACATAAACATACATGTATTTCAAAGGACATCTGGACAACACGGATAACAGTATATACATCTATTCAATATCTCGCAGCAGTCTCCTGCAATGGTCTCTTCTCTCAGACAAAATCAAGACTTGAACACTCCTGAAAATGGCTTTCGTTTTGGAAAACTTAATATGTATATCCAGGACATTGATCACTCTTGGGGCCACAAAAGAGAAATTCCTTTGAGCAAACGTCATACGTGTTTTTAGAATTAAATAGCTCAAATCTTAAGACATTTTTAATACATTTGATTTTAAAGTGTTCTTAAATGCATTGTTTAAAACTAATTATCTAAGTCGTAATAAAACTTTCCCTTTCATGCAATTTTTTCTCTGTTTTAGATGTTTTTTATTATTATCTTATCTTTTTCTGAAATTAATTTATCAAATATTTTGGTGTAACGTATATTATATTATGATCTTATATATACTTACTGTAAACTAATTTTAATTTTTTGTTTTCAACATTAGTTTGTTAATAGCATTTTTTTTGTTCAAATTCTTTACAAGTTATTTACAATTTGCTTTTTAATTCTAACATTTTTCTTATATTTTTTCGTTTTTTTTGTCAAAGTTTCACTTTTTATTTTGCATTCCAGCATGCTTTTTAGTTTCTACATGTAAACAAAAAAAAAGCGTTGTTTATTTTTAAAATTATTACTTACTATGTTTGTACTTACGTGTATTTTTTTGTAAATGCCCCCTGGGCGTATTGTAAAATTAAATAAATAAATATTACGCCCTAAATATTTTGTTACTTGGAATGTTATTTTGGGATAATCATTAAATATTTTTTTTTTAAATGACGTAAACAGCCACGTACAAGGTCAGCGCGTATGTCTACCATGCAAGATGTCTCGAGTTTGATTCTTGATATGTTTGACATTTTATTTAAACCAAATATAATCTTAATGTAGGCTGATATAAAAAAAACAAGTTAAAAGAGATATAATTATAATTCGATGCAACAGAAAAGGACAAATTTATTGGATACAATATGTGCTGGCGATATACAGTGTGCGAATATTTTAAAAAGTGTATCAAGAATTTATAATTTATAATTTACATTTAAATATAAGTTAGCACATAATTACAATGCAATTCCATCAAGAATTGTAAGTAAATACCCTTTAATTATTTTAGTTTTAAAATACAAATATTTAGGTGTAAAAAGTTAAGTACTTTAATAGCACAAAGCTGGCCAATTGACTAAGTCGAATTGAAGGGTATATTTTGGTCTATAGGGTGCAAATTTGGCTTCAGAGAAAATTTATTTATCTGTGTAAATAAAAACTCAACTAACAAACACGGCAGCGGTTTTGTATTGGCTTAATGAATTAATATTGATATTCCGTATTTTATTTTGATTGGAAGAGATGTTTTTATTTGTGGTGTATTTGCATAAGTTGATTACTGAATTCATAAGGTAATCAAGATAAAAGAGATCTGATTACCAAGCGATTTCAGAAAAAAGATATTTGTACAGGAATATTGTTTGGAGTATATTTTTTCATATTTTGCTCAAAATACGTTAAAATTATAACAAAAATATTTTGAACACGCCCAAATCTAGCTGAACTGTGTTATAGAAACAAAAAAAAAACAATCACGCTATTTCAGTAAGTAGAGAGAATAGAACGCCAACTTTATCATACTTTAGTATTTCTCAACTAATCAGTCCTCTTCTAAGTTATATTTAAAATTGATTTATTTATTTATTTAACACTATATACATGAACAATATATATATACATATAAGGGCGGGCATATTACCTTAAGGCAATTTCTTCCTACCTACCTAAACCGCTCAGTTTGAGAAAATTACAAATACATGGCCATATTGAATCTTACAATTTTATACAAAAATTAAAAACAAAGATTAACAAAATAAAAAAATATAAAAAATTAACACCGTGCTATGAATATAAACAAATAACACTATACAATGGAAAGAGGAGAGGGGATGGGAAGGAAAGAAGAAGGATACTAAAACAATTTAAATATTTAGATAGTGACATTTCAATCTCGACTTAAATGTAAATAAAGAAGGTGCGTCTCTAACATGAGTGGGTAGATTGTTCCACAATCGAGCGGCTACTATTGTGAAAGAGGAGGCAAGAAAATTAGAGCGATGACAGTGTACTAAAAGGGTTCTCTCGTTACTAGAACGAAGAGATAGTCCGTGTAGTGAAAGAGGTTGGAAGATTTAAATTTATTTCAACAGAGAGCAAAAACATTTTTGAGAAGGGAATATGGAAGTCTAGGCATTTACAGGGCTTATGAGCTGTCATTGGCTGGTTTAAGTGGCCACTTTACACACTGTGTAACATATGGAACAGATGGAAAACAAAAGTCAACAGATGGAAGAGTTGAGGAAATGTGGATGTTCAAACATGGGCAGAATGGTGAATGTTACACAGTGTGTAAAGTGGCCACTTAAACCAGCCAATGACAGGTCATAAGCCCTTTAAATGCCTAGACTTCCATATTCCCTTCTCAAAAATGTTTTCCTTCTCTGTTGAAATAAATTTAAATGTGAACAACTCCCTAGGGAGGAAATCTAGCCAGTCTGCAAGCATTTGGACATAATCAAACATTGTTGAATTATTACCTGGTAAAAGAAGAAGTATAAAAATTGGAAAATCGTTTTCAGGCGTTGCCTAGTAGGTGATTTGGTTCAGACGGATGAATCTCACCCACGTGATAAAGGTTTCAGCTCTTTTACTTCACAAAAGTCAACAGATGGAAGAGTTGAGGAAATGTGGATGTTCAAACATGAACAGAATGGTGAATGTTACACAGTGTGTAAAGTGGTCACTTAAACCAGCCAATGACAGGTCATAAGCCCTGTAAATGCCTAGACTTCCATATCCCTTCTCAAAAATGTTTTCCCTCTCTGTTAAAATAAATTTAAATGTGAACAACTCCCCAGGGAGGAAATCCAGCCAGTCTGCAAGTATTTGGACATAATCAAACATTGTTAATAAAAACTCTTTTCTTTTCTCATTGGAATTTCTACATTCCCCTATTTATTTATAATAATATTGTTTTTGTTATGCTTGCAGCAAAGTTGCTTTTTCAGTTATGTCTTCACCTATCGTGACTCCTTGTAATAACCACACAACGTAGAAGTTATATTACGCAAGAATATGCAATTACGAATGCCTCGAAGTAGGAAGTGCTGGCTGATTACAGGAAGTGGTAGAAAGCAAAATGCTTCGAAAAGGAATGAACTATTAAAAGATTTGCATTTCTTACAAATATGCTAACAAATAATTTTCACTAAATGTTATTGTATATTTGTACAAAACTATTTACCGATATTCCTATGTCTACCGGTTTCGAGGCGTACCCGTCTTCTCGCCAGGACACCAATTAAAGTAACACGTAAACCCCACTACACAACATCACCATAATAGAGAAAAATAACTTTTTTTTACATCTAAAAGTAATAAAGGTGAATGAAATACTGTCCAGTAAAAAAAATTGTTTTGCTAATTATTAGTAGCATAAAAAGTATTTTTAAACTTGTAATTTTTAATTCCCGCAAAAACGGTAATTCCACTGACCACGTCTCTAATACGTCACGATTCATGTTTATTTGTTCCTCCCATTCAAAATTTTTTCGAACATTGTCACAAATCTTGACGTCACAAGCATATTGCGTTTTTCTAGGAGCGTATTTTTATAAAATTTATGTTTCACATTTTTCTGTAATATCCATATTGATTTAAAAAATTCAATAAATTGTTCTTATTCCTTTTCATATATTTTAATCGGTATTTGTAGTATGTGATATTTCCTTATTGTTGAACAAAAATATAAAAACAAAATGCCGATTTGAAAAAACATGCTTTAAGTAGGTTAGCCTTAAATGCACTTATTAGTTTGTGAAAATGTTTAATATTGATGAGGACATAGACGAAGAAAGAGGAAGAGGATGAATGGAGGGGCGTAAGTTTTGATGGGTATATGGTGACTATTGTAATGGCTATATTGAAAGGTTTTTTGATTTTTGATTAAAGGGACATATTTTTTTAATTTAAAATAATTCCGTTATATTAAATTTACATTTTTTATTATTTTAACTTGTAATTTTAAATCCTGAATCTGAACAAAAGTCATGATAAAAATTGTGATTTGCGAAATCGGAGAAATTGTTTTTGCGAAGAAACCTCACATGTTCTTTAACAGGAATATCAATGTGTCTCAAACTATGGTGAAGGTGTATAGTGGTTTTGCATGTTAGTTCTAATAGTTGTTTTTACAAAAAGACTGGTATGCTAAGAAACCGGAAAACATAGAAAATTCGATACGTAGTTATGCACAAATATTTAATAATATTTATACTCAATAATATTTTCCCTCTCTCTTGAAATAAATTAAAACAAAATTATTTTATAAAATCATAATCAAACCTATATTTAGGCGCTTTATTATTATTTTCATATATACATATATAGTAATATGTAACATTGTCTCATTTACAATACAAGAACCCACTTGTTCTCTAAATCATTTGAATAAATTCTTGGCATGTGGTGGAAAAGTAATATGAAAAAGTACATAATTTTTCTTAAATTAAAAAGTTAAAAATTAAATTCATATCTTTATATAATAACTTTGGAAAGCGCCCTTGAGGTATTATATTACAAAAATGGCGCTATGTAATTTATCCAAAATTATTATTATTATTATTATTATAAGAAAGTTATAAAATATAGCTACTTAATTCATTATTCAATTAAACACTAATGTTGAGTTTCATATATTTTTCAAAATTAACCTTTGTAAATGAAATCAATATTGAAATATTATTATTTTATTAATTTTAAAGTTGCACCCCTGCAAATATTTCAAATAATGCAAGGTTTTCCGAATATACCCATAATGTACATAATAAAATGAATTCAGTGTATCCTCATCGACTTTTAATAAGGTTGCTTTTCTTGATCTATATAAAAATCCTTAATACTTGTTAAACCCCCCCCCCTATAAACTATATACACTATTACGCACCCATATCATTAAATAGCAATTATTGTTGGTATATAAGGAAATGTAACATTGAGTAAATACTTCCATCCTTCCATCCAGCAATCTTCAGGGTAAACTGAGTGAAGATGGGTCCTGCAATGGTAGCCGAAACGTCGGAACAAATCCAACACTCACGGTTTAACCCAATAAGAAACATATTGATAACAGTGACCGTGAAAACGTTCGCACCTATTTAAGTATATACAATTTTATCTACCATTTGTGCTTGCAATGTGGTCAGAAGATGAATAAAAATATCCGACATAGGCCCTTTTTATAATTAACCAAACGCACAGTGAAAAAACTATAGTTAAATTCAATTAATATGGCCAAATATTAAATGGAAAATTTAAAAAATTAACTTGTTTATTAAGAAAAAAAATTGCTTTTGTGTATGAGTAAAACCGACAGGAAGACCCAGGGTCTTAAAATCGCTTTCGAGTTTTTCAACACAGTTGATTTTTGTGCAGTTAAACACCGGAGAGTTCTTGAAGTCCTTAATGTCAGGTCAGAAGCTCTTAAAATGCCTTCACATCCATATTCATCAGTGCCATTCCCTTTCTGCATCTAATGATGCAAAAGAAACTGCATTGGTACAATAATCGCAGCGTATCTTGATCATTTTTGTTACATGAAAGTAAGATTTTCAGTCTGACGCTTCGGGTGCCAGTCAAGGGACTATGGAATATTCTCATATAAAAAACATTTTTAAAATAAAAAATTTAAATTTTCCATTTTCACCATTTTGAAAATGTTTTCCATCTCTGTTGTAATATGTTAACAGATCTCAATTATCATTTTAATTATGTTTTTACATATATTTTTTATATTGTTTTCAATTATGCTTTTATTTTGTATATTTGATAATGTATTAACATAAATTTGTAAAATTTGTATTTAAATATTCTTACCTGTTTTTTTTTTTAAATTGTCTTTTTTGAAATTTTATAATTCAATACATATATAATGTTTTCGAAGATAGTTATTTTTTTGCAATGTCATTATTATTTAATTGAAATAATTTTATTTTATATTTGTTATTATTAATTTTTATGGTTTGTCACGGCCCAGCCTAAAAAGCTTTAATAAGGTCATTAATATTTAAGCGAGTGTTATTTTGAATGAATAAGTAAATTTAAAAAAAATAAAAAAATGTTGCCAACAAAAATTTGGACAAACGAATATTTTTGAATAATAGGTCCCCTCGAATATTCTATATTTTATCATATATATTTACTTTTCATACAATTTTCTAACAGTTTCATTGTTAGCACAAATTTCCGAGGAAAAAGTCAACATTGTTATACTAGGGAGGTGTATTATACAACAGTCTTAAGTTTGTACGTATGTAGGTATATTCTACAGATTGCAAGTCATGTGTCTTGGTTAGTCTTCGCAATGCAGTAATGCTCAAAGCTTGCGGCTAATGAGATGCAAACAGAGAAAATCTCCGAAACTACATTACAACGAACCTTAATGCCGCGAAGGAAGATGTCTTGGCGAAAGAAATTCGCAAAAAAATCCTTGAGGGAAAAATGAATTTATTTTTTGTTGGATCTCTTCGCCGTTAATTGAAGCAAAAAAGTTAATAAATGGTTTCTTCTTAAAACTACCCATGCTGAAAAATTCGAGCTACAGATTTTCTACAAACTCCGCATTCATTACGGACTTTGAACATTGAAATGTTTCTGTTCTTATAAGAATGCATTTACATACAACAATGTCCCTGAAAAAAATAAAAAAATTAAGCAAATTAAAAATTGACATATCAATAGCTTTACTTTAGAGCAGAAAAATGATTTTGTAGGTATTTGTTGATTTAAAAAATACATTTTAAAATATAAAAGGCCAAAAAGAAAATAACTGTGTAAATATTTGGTTATTCTCTGTACATTTAGTCCAAAAATAAAAAAAATATTTTGTTAAGTGTCCTTTGCACCCCAGTAAGGTAACATTAATTTTATTATTAATTATTGTTTACAATGTAAAACAAAAAGAATCAATAAATTTAAAAGTAACGAAAATTAAATAAGTGATATCCTACATCTTTTGCACTTTATATTTTTTATGTTCCGAACCGTGTCACCAGAGGTCAAAATTTGCTATTAATAAAATCTTTAAGACCAACTTTGTTGTCAAAAATGTGTAGATTAGTCAATTTTCCACATGAATTCTTTGGGATAGATCTTTTTTGTAGATCACTTCTACACTTGAGAAAGTGTGAGATAAAGAAGAAGTGGGACGGCTAAGCTCAATATATTATATGAAGATCGTGTTTTTTATAAACTGTGTATGATTAAAATAAAATAACCACAAAATTAGTGATTCAAATTCAAAATTTATTACAATATTTGAGTTTGTACAAATGTTTGTAGATAAATACTGAATCGGAAAATTGTTTTCAGGCGTTGCCTAGTGTGTGAAATAATTCAGTCAGATGAATCTCTTAACAACAATAAAGATTTCAGCTCTTCAATTTCACTAAAATCGACAAGCAGAAGAATTTAAGAAATATGGATGTTTAAACACAGACAAAATAGTAAATGTTACACAGTGTGTAAGTAGCCAATTAAACTAGCCAATGTCGGGTCATAAGCCCTGTAAATGCCTAGACTTCTATATTTCCTACTTCAAGGTACACTCCATTCATGTTGTCATTTGTTATTGTAAAATTTACGTTTTGTTTTTTCAGTTTCTTGAATATATTTTTTTAAATTTAATTTTTTTAAATAAGTAAGACTGTAAATGCCAAAAAAACGGGAAAAATTTCTTATACGCGTCAACATGAAAATTGAACATGCGTTAAAATGATTAGTTCTAAAAATTATGGTATCGTATAAAATACGACTCGTACATTGAAATATAACTAGTTTTTCTACACACAATCAATTACTGCTTCTATAATTTTAAAATAAAATGCTTTTTTTTTCAGAAAACGGTTTTGAAATTTACCATACTTTTGAAAAAAATACAATTTATGACATTTCTTAATTTGAATTTTAACAAAAAGGTTTCTAACTTTTTACTAAGCTCTTTATTGTACCATTTTTACATACATACAATTACAAGTTTTAAACAATTATTTATTTATACTTACGCACCCACACACACGCACCCTCTCCCTCATTCATTCACGCATACACACATTCACATACACGTGAATACAAACGTCACACAAATATACAATTACGAATCTTATTTTCTTATATATTATGTGTCATTATATTTACAGTGGATTTTTTTAATTCACTTTAGCATTGTCAATATTTTTTTTACTTATTTTTTTTATGTAATAGCTATGAAAATCCCATATAAAATAAAATAAAATAAATAAAATAAAATAAAATAACTGACTTATTTGCATATTTCAAAAAGTTATAAAGATTAAAAATTTTCCCAACTTGATACAAGTTAAAATGTTCAAAACCATAAAAAAAGTAAATATTGTAATTAAATTTTGATACAAACAAACAAAAAATGAATAATATCATAGATTTTCAAATAGTTCGCTGAAAGCGTTTATTTGCATAGTTCTGACAGTTTTGTCAAGTTTTTTGTAAATTTTAAACAACAGTTCAGTGTTTAATGCATTAAATTCAATTAAATTAACAATTCACAAATTTTGTACGGTATAATTAAATGTGAAAAATAGTTTTAAAATTCAATGTTCAGTCCACGACAAAAATATATTTATGATTTTTGAATTAAATAAAAACCCATTAGCACAAATGAAGTTAAATAATTGAGTAGAGAACATTTAAAATAAGTCTATGGAAAAATAATTGTTTCGGACAAAAACGGATTAAATGGGTTTATCTTCATTTTTTAAATATTTTTTTTTTGACCGTTTTTTTTTGTACGGGGGTACACAATAACAGTTTTTCTATTTAATTTACTTTCTTCATTGCCTATTTATTTTGTCGACAGAAAATGATCATTGCAAAGCTAATTTGAAAAGCAGTTTATGTCATGATTCTTGTAGTTATTGCATAAAACTATTTCAACTGGTGAGAAGTAGTGATTTAAAAATAAAAATTTCGTTGTTGTTCTGACGGTCAATCGTGAAACTGGCGTCGTGGGTTCAATTCCCGCCAGTTGCAAGAAAAAAATCCAAGAAACGTTTTTTTTCAAATAGTTTGGGTGTTGTGGTGTATTTTTTATTACCTCCTTCCATATTTCCTCTATCCGACCTGCTAACAAGCCTAAAAAATAGAGACTTAGCTGGATGTTCCTTTGAAAAAAAAATAGTAATTAGTTTAAGAAATTGAACAAGTTTGCCGGTTATTCTAATCGAATCTTTAGAAATTGAAAGCAAATGGTTTGAATACCAACAATGTTTGAGTATGTCCAAATGCTTGCAGACTGGCTGATTTTCCTCCCTTCCTTTCCAATGACAGGTCATAAGCTTTGTAAATGCTTAGACTTCCACATTCCCTTTTTAAAAATGTTTTTACTCTCTGTTGAAATAAATTTAAAGGTTTGAATACACTCTGGCACCCCCAGATTAAGGCGTACGGTAAAAGTTAAAAAGTGGTTACAATTAAATCACTTAAATATAATTTTTAAGTGTGTTTTCTATTGTTTCTTTTAAGTCAAGTAAAGCTTAAAAAATAAACTTTGCCAATAATAAAATAAAACGACTTTTTTTTAAACCACATGTTTGACACTTTATTTTCGATCGGTATCAAAGCTTTTTATTTTTTTATTTATTAAGGAAAAACAACAATTGTTATATAAGAATACAAAATATAAAAATAGTATATACATCCAGTTAAAGTTTTTCACAAATATAATTAAGAGAACATGTTACACAGTAAAGAAAAAAATAAATAAATAAGACATGAGAAAAAAAAGAGCTCGTCAGAAGGATAAGGGATGAGGAAATAGAGTGGAAGAGTGGAGGAGGGATTTTCAAAATATAGTTGACCAATTCAAAATTTTGATATTATAATAAAATAAACATAATTAAAGGAACATAAATTTATTACACACTGACAAACGTTTCATTTTACAGTGTTTCAAAAAGTTTTTTTTTTAAGTCACAAAATTTTGTATTAAAAATATCTACATGGGGACAAAGTAAATTAAATTTGGAGCAGCTACGATTAAAAAACGAGTTTAAAAAAAAAAAAAATTGTGTTTAAAGTGGCCACTTAAACCAGCCAATGACAGGTCATAAGCCCTGTAAATGCCTAGACTTCCATATCCCCATCTCAAAAATGTTTTCCCTCTCTGTTGAAATAAATAAAAAAACTTTTTTGTTTCAGTATTTCCCATCTCACCCTACAAATAGCGAGTCGTTCGACTTAATTACTCGAGATGGGACGGTTACTGAATAAGTAACAATGTTCAAGCGTAAGACCCCGAGAGATTCTCCATTACTGTACGTACATATTACACATGTTCCAATGTTTGCCTACCCGATCGGACGTGTAATTGTTGTTTGTTTGGTCCGACAGTCCAATACTGTGTGCAGCGACTGAGAAAATATCCAAGTGGCTGGGATAATAGAAAAGATAGCAGAGGGATATCTGAAGTGGGTCGCACGTGATGAAAAAAAGTAGAGAAATGTCGTTTTATTATTTTGTCGAACTTTAAAAATGTAAAACGCAGCGAAGGTAAGTATTAAAATAAAATGCATTTATTTCACTTTCAACAGAACAAATAAGCAATAAAAAATTATCTGACTTTAAGTAAGCATACAGAATGAATTATATTATATACGCTATTTTTTTTTTGTATCGTTCCAGCTTTACAATCTGATACCCTTATTTTTATCCGATTATATTAGGTGAGAGTCAGTGCTATTGAAACTCCTGACATCACTGCGACCTGAAAAAAAATTTGGTGACGGGTCCCCGTGAATAGTTCTCGCCCTCTAGGCCCAGGTACTTAAAGCGCCTGGCTGCTGTGTGGAAGTCGAGAGTTTACATTTCGCTAAATCTTCCCCTTCAAGCTGAGATCCGTAAAGTATCGGGCTATTAGGTAGGGGGCGAGCTCTTTATCAACCTTTAGGTTTAACCAGTGGTCCCCCGGAGATGAGGCTCCTTTTATGATGTAAAGCATCACATTCACATATGATTTGAACAGGTGTTTCCTCATCTGCACTGCAGAACCTACGTCTGTAAGTTTTGGAAAGGTTCATTTTTGCTAGGTGTTAGTTCAATCTTCACTGTTCCGTAAAGGATCTAGTGATAATCTCTATAATTCCAGCTTAAGAGATTTGACACTCTTACACTTTACATTATTTGTTTGAACGCCGACGTTCTCAAACAGTCATATTTGAACAATTTTTTATGACAATCAAAATTTTCTCAAAAAATGTTACAGCATTTTTGAAGGCATGTCTAAATTTACATATGTAGTATTAGGTTGCTGAGGGTTGGTTAGAGCTCCTACCACAGTTGAAGATTGACAGAGAAGACACGAGGTTGCTGTTTGATGTTTATCATTACATGGCGAATAAATAATTAATTATGTTGGACGAGTGTTACGTCGATGATGGGTTGAAGAGACTGCACTTGAACTACATGCTGGAACTGAGTGACGTCATTGAGCTGGTCTGACGTGAACTGAACTTGTTGGGCAGACTAAATGAACGGGCTGACTGACGTTGGCTGCATCCTGTGGTCTCTTTATAGACGACGTTCCTTTGTAGTTCATTTCTTCATGGTAGGGACGATGTGAATGTACTGTAGAACAATGCTCCCGGTTTAACGTGCAAAAGAGTTTCATTAAACGAATGTATTGGATTCAATAAAAAATGGTGACATTGCATCCACGGTCATTAGTCTACTTCAGGTAAACTAATTTAACACGTGTGTGTCATCGACTATGGACCCTACACATATCAGGTACAATTCCATATTTTGACTAGTAGGTTGAAAAACAATGAAATACTGTTCATCAATCATCATTGAACAAACTATAGCCTTAAAATTAATTACCAGACTTTTTATAAGACATTTTATTAATGAATAGATTTTGAGTAGCATACAAAAAATTAAATAAATTGATTTCTGTATATGTATTTTATAATTTTATTAATCGATGTTTTTTTATAAGTGTATCTTAATTCAGTAAGTAATTTGGTTTTTCTATTTAGTTTTTCAACTTGGTTTTTCGTATTTTTTATTTTCTCATTTCAGGTTTTCGTGCGGGCCATATCACAACTACCGCTTTAATCAAGGTTACAGATGTCATTAGATACGCAATGAATAACAAAATGATAACCTTGATAACATTACTCGACTTCAGTAGCGCTTTCAACTCTGTGGATTTCGATCTTTTGTTGGCTAGACTTAAAACACTAAATATGACACAACCGGTTATAAAATGGTTCGGATCGTATTTACGAGCTAGACAACAGTGCATCAAAACACCAGATCATCAATCGGAATGGAGTACCTCAAGGTGGAGTTTTGATTTAAGGTAATTTATAAACAAATACGTTAATTTCTATTTTTATATATTTTTCGCTTTTTAATCTTTTTTTTTTCTTCTATTGAATATGTTCTGTAACTTGAATTATAAAAATAAAACTTTTATTTTATTGGTTGGTTGGAAGAAATTGCCATTTGGCAATAAGTCCGCCAATGTACAAATAACATTATGTACAAAAAGTTAAATAAATAAATAAATAAAACTATTTATGTCCCGAATTGAGTTGTTGTAACTCCTGGGGATGTAATTCAACGTATTACACTTGTAAAATACTTTGTTTTGTATGATTTTTAATTACAATAAAATAAATAAATGAATGAAAAGTTGTCAGTTCAGAGAATTTCTCTCTAAGGAAGTAAAGCCAAGGCTTCTTCAACGAAAATAACAACTCCGGAAAAGAAGAGGAAGAAAAAAAACTATCAAAATTGACAACTTTCATTGCTGTTCCACCAGACAAAAATTCAAGAGCTTTATGTGTTTTCCAATGACCCGTCTTTGTCGCATTGTAAACTCGAGATAAGATCTGGACTTTTTTAGTTTAAGTTTACAACGATTTAAACGAGCACTAAATAAATAGTCCAGATCTTGTCTCGACGTCCCTTATGTTTTTTAATGTTTTAAACTGTTCTTATGTTGTAATGTTTATCCCTATGAATTGTTTCAATGACCAATGTCCGCGTATAAATAAAAAAATATCAGTCGTATACATATTTACGTACTACCCCCCCCCCCATTTGTTTGCTGTCAATAAATTTTGTATTCACGTTTTATGTCTAAAAATATAGTATTTCATTAAAATATTCACTGATTATCAAAATACATTTAGTTTCAATTAAAACAGAAAAAGAGATTTGTAAATTATTCAAACAATATCATTAATTGACATTTGTTTGAAAAAAATGTGAGCTTTTTTTTATAGTGGTAAAATTGCAGTCCCGATTCGAAAACGAAACTTCCGTTTTTACTCACAAAGTATATTTGAAACTATCAAATGAACATATTTATGGAGAAAACAGCCAGTCCACAATTTAAAAAAAATGAAATATTGATGTTATCGGGTGCAATAAAGTCAACTCTTTGTTCTGCGTAAAACAACCAGACCATTTTCATATAAAAACCTGTATTATAATCACCTTTTGAAAATGGTGTCGAATTCAAAAACGGCATTTTCCAATTAGCAGAAAACACGCACAGAACTTGAAAACTCATATGATTCCTTGAAGTACAATAAAACTGGATAAATATATTTTTAAATTTTTGTTTTTAAATTAAAAAAAATAATGAACTTATTGTTTATCATTTGTTAAAGTCATAAATATTCCAAATGTTCTGTAGATTTAATTATTCACTCTTTTCACAAAAGTGCTACTATCTCGTTTTTTTTCTAGGGCTGGCTGATTTTATAGTGCACGCAGTGACTTATTAATTTTATAAAGATAAATAATATTTTTGTTAACATAATTAATTTTTTTAAATGAAATTATCTTGTCCTAGAAAGTTCAAATTTTTTGTTCTATTTAATCACGAAAGCTATCACTGGTTTTCAGGAAATTTTTGAGAATATGTTTACATTACGGCGATACTTATTTAAGTCAACCACTATCTTGGATTATAGCCATTTGTCCATCGTCCCGGCATTAGAGAAGTAAAACTTTGCTACACTCTCAAAGTAATAATTCTCAAGAGAAGCCTTTAAGCTCTACTGCATAGAACAAAAGAGTTCCAAATGTTAGGTTTGGTTTTAGTTTGGTTTATAGTTTAACAAACATTGAAATGATTAAAAATGTTTAATGAAAATTTTTAAAATACCTAAATTGTAAAAACAATAAAACGCTTTGCACTTACAGCCAATCTGCTAAACAAAATGGATTTTTTACTCTTGAAAATAGACGCAGTATATCTGAATCTGAAAATAGACGCAGTTTGCTATTTATATTAATTGTTAAATAATAAAGTTGAATCTATTTACCTCCTCTCCAAAATTCATTTTAATGTTCCCTTTTTCGTGACAAGAAATAAGTATTAATTCTATCTTCCAGTCTTTAGCACTAACTTTGCATAACAAGTTTTCCTATATCGTTCTTCTTTAAACTATAATTCTTTTTTTTCCATCTATGGACATATTAAACATCTCCCTTTATTTATTAAAAGTAAATTAAGACTCATTATTTCTGACTGCGATACGCTCCCACTTGCTATTTAATGATGCTTACGCTTACACGCACCTGAACACTTACTCCCACACAAATACACACAAACACACCCTTTTGTTGTAGCACAATTTAATATGTATGTATGTTTTTTATTTAGAAACTTCGCTGGTCTGTCTTTAAACCGTATTTTTTTATGTTATTATATCATTGTTGACTGTTTGTTTCTGTAAAATAAATAAATAAAATAAAATATACAAACAACTAACGTGTATCGGACGGTTTTGGTTAGCGCTTGCGAATTCTCAACCAAAGTACCTACGGCCCGTTGAATTGCTGTAATCAGTAGGTAACTTCGTAGTCAATAATCATAAAATAGCTTTTCTCCGCATGGGCAAATCTATTTGATTATTTATCTAAATCTGAACTCTATTTTAAATTTGACAGGCAATTTTAGCCGTATTTTACAGTGATTATTTATTATAATTAACGTAAAATATTTATTCTGCTTTTTTGAGTTATTTTATTTTATTTTATTTTATTTTATTTGGCTACATACATATTTTTAGTAAACAAACAGATATAGTGTATAAACTCAGAACTAATAACAGATTTCCACATAGTATACAAAGTTAGTAAAGAAAATATATTACATATCAAATAAATATATACAATTTATACATATGAAAATGTTATTTTCATGTACTCAATAATCAAAGATTTTTTAATATTTATTTTAAGAACATTAAATTACTGTAAATTGGGCGGGATAAGGACAACAATGCTTGAAGAGAGAATAAGGAGGGGAGGGGAGATGTACATATTTATTATTAAAATGTCTACTAAGTTACATAATACATTTTTAGTGTATATTTTTAATCTGACAGGGTGATGTTTGTGTAATCTATATGACTCTGATATGCGATATGTATTGTAATAAAAAATCTCTCAGTCAAACATAACACGATGGTTGATTTATTTACAAAAAAAACAGAAAAAAAAACTTTTATCTGGGTAAAGTGATTCCTTTTTTTATTTGAAAAAGTATTTATTAACTCTTACGGATTATTACATTTATTTTACAAAAAATGCGCAATTTTTTATTCTTACTCTGTTGTTGATAATAATATTTTTTGCATCTTTCGATAAGTTTGTCTGAGTCTTTTGTTTATTTTTGTCTGGTAGTTTTTTGTATAATTTCCGTCCCTGGTTTATTAGTCTCGACTTCCTTGTCTCATTTTCGAAGGTTGAATATGATATTTTTCTGATATTCTCATATTGTGTTCATGATTGCTACAACTTTTTTCAAGTTTTAGTTCTTCGTCTACAATTACGTCATAAATTAATTTATGAATCAATTTTAAAGATTCTAGTTTAAAAATTTCCGTTAAATTTAATTGCTTAGTTTGTTTAAAGAGTTCATTAGTTGCTGTTAGATAGGGGAGGCCATGTAATAACTTTAATATTTTATTTTGCTGTCTCTGTAGTCTGTTTATGTAATTTTGATTTTCTGTTCCCCATAGTTGTTGCATTTACCATGTAAAAGTTTTTACGTAAGCTTCATACATTACAATTTTTTACCTTTTCGGAAAAAGTTTTTTAATTTAAAAAAAAAGACTTGATAATGTCGTCACTTTGGTAATAACATTGTTGATATGAGGTTTTCTTGTCAATTGTCTTCCTATTGTTAGTCCTAAATATTTAACATGTTCAATTTCAGTTAGCTGTTTACCATTTATATAAGCCTATTTTTTATGTCATTTTTTTCTAGTTTCAAAATGAAAAATATTGCTTTTTTTTTCATTGAGTGTAAGTAAGTTTGTGTTTGTCTATTAAGTCAACATTATAAGGTCTATGTTTATTTCATTACTTGTTAATACGTCTGTTTGATTTTTATGGAATTAAACCAGCCAATGACAGGTCAAAAGCCCTGTCAATGCTTAAACTTATAAATTCCCTTAAAAAAATTATCTTCATCTCTGTTGTAATATAGTTATATTGATAACTTTCAAGGGGGTAGAAACTGATTCTGGTCTACGAAAACTTGAACAAAGTCGAAATATTTAAAAAAAATCTTAACATTAATTTCAGCAATCAATATTCACTGCGTATTTCAGGGGTGGTATTTGAAAAGCAATTGTCGGCAATTGATCGTATTTGATCGTCGATCGCATTTGATAGCATTTGATCGCGTTTGATAGCGTTTTCTCTCAACGATGCAGTAGTGAAACAGCGATGGTGCTAAGCTAACAGCATACTGAACAATACTTTATAAGCCAATTATGACGACATTAATGACCCGATACTGCGACTGGGTTTGAGACCATATTGCATTTTAATTGCCTGAATAATTTATTATTAAAATTGTTTTATGTCCCAACCGCTAAAACAAATAAAATTTCAAAAATATGGATTATGAAAATACAAACTAATTTGTGGTTTTTTTACGTCTCAACAGAGCGACCGATTGGCGTGATTTTTTTTGCAAAGGGATAGTCGATGAAGTGAAAAGTAAAACAGAATACTTATCAAAAAAAAACAACAACACATGTTACTAGTGGACCCGACATACGTCGTCCTCTAAGAACATTAGCTTGCCTGCTATTACCTTGTAAAAAGACTTTTCATTGATAAGCAGGTACCTATATAATAGTTTATATGATTAAATTCCAAAACTAAAAAATAAACATTTTTAAATTTGCAAATGTCAAACTCGGCTCTTTTCACCAACAGAAATGTACTTCTATTTAGGAATTCGAATTTCAAAAATGTGCTTAATGTCAGTAAATAACAAAAATCCACAAAAAAAAATGGGAAGAAATTATAAGGAATGCAAGGAAAGAATCCGATTCGGATACTTAAAAAGCGAATGTTATCTATAAATATTCAAAAACATTTTTTTTAAAAATAAAAATTTAAAAAAATTCTTCATTTTTTTGTATCTGCTTTCTCGTTGAATGCAGCCCTAGTAGGTTGATAAAAAAAATGCTTCTAACGTTTTTACTATAGATTCGATTGAGCATTTTGATCTCTACAAACACGCGCAGGGCAAATACCTACATTTTGCTGATAACCGCACGTAAATCGGTTAAACCGTTAAGAAGGAGTTCAATGACATTATATGTACAGAAGAATTATATATATATAAAGATATATAAAAAAAAAAAAATTGTAAATGAGTAGGCGGTAAAGTGGGTTGTCAAAAATCATCATCATCAATTCAATTCCGCACCTAATGGTGCATATGACACTGCATTGGTACACCAATCACAGCGTATCTTGATAAAAAAAAATTGTTACATGAACATAAGATGTTCAGTCTTACGCCTCAGGTGCCAGTCCAGGGACTATGAAATATGCAAGAGTGAAAACACTATTTAAAATAAATATTTCATGTCAGCGATGTCGGGAATCGAACCTGAGACCTCTTGAATGGTAGCCAAACGCGTTGATCACTCACCACGAGACCGACGTAAATTGATATTTTTTAATAATCCTCTAAAAACCAAGCGGTTTTTTAAAAAAAACTAGGTGTTCCTTTTATTACATTCATGAATACAATGTAGCACTTCAGAACTTAAAATGGAAAATAAATCAGTTTAAAATCCATTTTTTTTATAAATGAGAACAATTAATAAACAAAAAAAATAAACTCAATGAAGAACAAAATAGGAAATAATTATAAAAAATACGCCAATTAAAATAAGAATCCTGTTTTTAAGGTTCAAAAATTTCCTTTAAATTTCATTTGATTAGTATTTAAATAGTATTCATTTAATTAAAGGGATTGTTATAATTTTGTATTTCTTTGAAAAGAAAACTATGTTGACTTGTGTGAAATTTGGGAATTTAAATATTTATTTATTCACATACATAAGTTTATTGTACATTATTTGAGACATAAGTCCCAACTCCATGGGACTAAAAGTCCTGTGTTAAGATGGGACTAGCAATTAGTTGACACAGACACATGAGTGAATCAACCACAAATATAGAATAAGAAACATAAAAAAAATACAAAGATATATATATATAGCACATCAATACGGTAAACAGTAATCTAAAACATTCAGAAAATCATCAAGGAGTTTCCTACTCAAATCCCACTGAGGAAAATCTAGTCCATAACTACTTTTTTGAAAATAATTTTTGTCCTTTTTGTCTTTTTGTCAAACAACAAAAAACCATCACGCCGTTTTCCCGTAAGGGTAAGCATAGAGAATAGAATGCCACATAACTGAATCTTTGCATACATATCTCACTTACTCTACATTCATATATCTTATCATGCACTTGCGACGATTATTCCAACTTTTGATTAGTCCGTCTTCAAGTATTTGTTAGATTTGGTCATGCCATGTCTATCTCGGTCTTTCTCTATTTCTGCATCCATCAACATTCACATTGCAAATATTCTTAACCGTTCTTTCGCTGTCCATTTGCTCTACATGTCCAAACCAACGCAGAGCTCCTTTCTTGATTTTATCGATAGTGCTTAATCATCTCAAATGTATTTATTTTTCCTTGTTTGGTAGATACAAACAAAATTGTGCGTAGATTTTCATGATCACTGTTTTTAGTAAGTACCCTTTTTAGTAATCACGTGTAAACACACCAATATTTTAAACAAAAGAATATAAAAATAAAAGTAATTTTTCGGGTTCGTTAGTTTAAATGTATATATAAATGTAATTAATTTAAATGTGTGGCTAATATATTCTTTAACAATAAACAAAAGAAATTGTTAAATATTAAAATCGTTTCTAAGAAATAGAGTCAGGTAAACTGGGAATTACGGATAGCGGGGTAAGTGCGAACTTTTTTTTGTCCATAGGTGTATATTTATATATATCCAATGTTTTTATTTTTCTTTTCATGTACTTGTATTTAAAATTATATAAACTCTTATAAATAAACAACTAAAACAGTGTCAGTCACTCTCCAAGTAAAAGAGTTGGTCTCTTTTTTTTTTGGAGAGTTTCAGTGATAACATTTACTAGATGTGGAAAAGTAGATATGTTTAGAATTTTACAAAAACATGAACATTTTATGAAATTTATGAATAATAAAAAATAAAAAAATAAATGAAGTAGAAAATATAAATTTATGAAGGTGAGTTATAGATAACTAGTTTTGACTTCTATATTCATGAAAGTCCTAAATAATACAATGTTATTTTATTTACAACTTAATTGATTTATTTGATCAGCGTGCACACGACTTTATAGAAGTGACTCCAGAATAAGGCTTCTAGTATAATACATTAATCACCTGAAAACACCTGAAGAACCTTTGGAAATGTTGCTACCTCCCCTTCCAAAAGCTGGGAGGATATTCGATTCTCACGTAGGGGTTGAAAACGAGGCCAATCGAGTTTCATTCATGTACGATGCAACAGGCTATCAGTTTTTCAAATTAAATTTCTTTTTGTGTTTTTGATACAATTCAAACCGACTTTTGCCTTTTGGGAAACTCGTGCCAAAGCATTGTTGGGTTTAAATTAATTTATTTTATTACTGATTGATTTTTATTGTACAACTCAATGCGAATTGAAATGTTGTTATGTTGTTCTCTGCAAATTGAATTTATTGATAAAAAAACCTATTTTTCACAAATAAAAATAGAACAGTTCTGTTAAATACACACAACTCCCAGAATTGATATCAATGTACTATAAGCTAAAATGGGAAAAACATTAAGCAAAGTTAACAGATATGGTCAGGTATTTATCTGACGTTTCCCAAAGACTGAAAAATATTTTAATTAAAGATAAATGGAAAATTGTCCATCACGTTATTTTATTTTATTAGTTTTTCACCCCCACAAGGCTTTTACAAAGATGGAAGTCATATTTTTATTTTTTTATTTATTCAGATATAAATGAAAATACAATGTTACAACTAAATACGTTTTTTTACATTAATTAAATACATATATTTGCATGAAGTTTTTGTTAAATTATTCTCAACTTTACTTTGTTATTTAGAACATAAAATTTTCTCAAGTTAATTGTTTTCTTTTATTTGTCATCTTATATATGTTTCCATTTTACTTTTTTGCTGTTTTTTTCTATTAATATTTTACTTTCAGTAAGTTGTTAAATTTAATTTAATGTTTTTTACTATGTTTTCACTACATTTATTACTTTGTTTTTAGTTGATTTTTGTTTGGTTTTTTTATTACATTTTGACCATGTTTTACTATATTTCTTGCCATGTTTTTACTCTATTTTTAAAAAATAAATAAATAAACAACATCACACTTAAAAAGTACAATATAAAGCAATAAAGATAGAACAGTGTTTAGAAGTAAAGTTGGTATAAAAAATGAAGATTAGTATAAAAACAATATATTTAAAAAAAACAATTTAATTTATAATTTAATAACAAAAGAAGAAAGGAACATGTTAAGAAGTAAAGTTGGTATAAAAATAAAAATAAAAAGATGAGTGTATAAACAACATAAATTTCAAAAAATACAATTTGAAGAAATAAAATATAAAACACTGTTTAAATTATAGTTGGTTTAAAAAAAAAGAATAAAAAAATAAGATGAGAATAGCTTATAAATAATAATATAAGTAAATAAGTTATAATTCAATCTTCAATTAAATACAGTGTTTTTGGATGGGGATGAGTGTCAGACGAACATAATTGCTCAGCAGAAATTGCACACAAAAGCGTATTTAAGATAATGTACAAGAAACACAGACTATTTTTAAGTAATGAACTATATATAGCAAAGGCCGAATTGTCAAAATAGGCGATAATGCACAGATTACTATTGTATTTGACCTTCGATAATAATATTTTATGGTAAATATGTTTATGCGAAAATAAAAAAAAATAATTGGTATCTTCCTACAAAAAAATATCTATTAAGTGCGTTAAGCGCCCAGCCCGTTTTCATTGAACGATGAAAACACCCGATTAGCAACCTTAGCTTATTACTCCATACAAAAAAGCAAACTATATTTTACATCTGCAACCCAAATCAGCTTTTTTAGTACTAAAAAAAGCTATCAGATAAAAAATATTATCTATTTGGAAAGTAGAATTTCGAACATTATTACCGAAGTACTATTTTTCTTTGATAGGATACCGTTGACATATTATGTATCACATAGGACATGTGGCGTTCGTTGTGGCCACTTTTGGCATTTTTTGTTTTAAAAATAATCGGCTAGTGTGCTCAGTGTTAACAGTTATTGCTAAATGTCATTGTGGTATTTGTTAATAAAATTTGGTACATATATTGTATTAACGTAGTGTAGAATAAAGCTACGGATATCGCCTGATTAGTACTAATTGAACGTAGTTATGCAGAAAGCAGCCAGTCCAAAATTTTGAATAAAATAGATATTGTTGTTTTTGGGTGCAGTTAGGTTAATTCTATGTTCTGCTAAAACAGCCAGACCGTTTTCATACAATAAAACTGTAATAATCACCTACTGAAAAAAGTGTCGGTCACAAAAACGGCATTTCTCAATTAGCAAAAAAAACCCACAGCACTAGAAAAATCTGACGGTACTTTAAAAATCATTAAACTGGTTAAATACATACTTTTATTCTTGTTTAAAATGTTTAATAATTAATGTATTCATTGTTTATCATTTATCAAAATCAAAAACATTCCAACTGTTGTGAAGATTTGATAATTCACTCGTTTCATAAAGTTGCTATTATCTAGGTTAATCATTTCTATGGCTAGGTGCTTTCTGTATAACTACTTTTTTTTCTTTCTAAGAACCACAGAAAAAAATTGATTATTTCTAATTAAACTTCTTACATATTATGAACTTATATGGAGAAACAAATCAATTAACCTATAAAATAAATCACAGCTCGCCACTGATATATAAAGAGTGGACTTAGTTTTAGAAAGTCATAGGCTTTTGCACAGGAAAAGTTCTTCAACACGAATGCCATTTTCAGGAGAATAGTAGAAGTTTGGATTTTGTCTAAGGGAAGAGACCATTGCAGGAGACTGCTGCGATACATTGCATGGATGTATATATTGCTAAGCGTGTATTGTTCAGATGTTTATAAAAATTTGACATGCATTATTGACAGAATCAAGAAAGGGGTGCTGCGTTCGTTTGGACATGTAGAGCGAATGGACAGCGAACGAACGGCTAAAAGGATCTACGATGCAAATGTTGATGGACGCAGAAAACGAGGAAGACCGAGAAAGACATGGCACGATCAAGTCCATCAAATACTCGAAGATGGACTTGTCAAAAGTAGGAATAATCGGCGTGCGTGCATGAGAAGATGTATGAATGTAGAAGAAGCGAGGTCTGTATGACAAGATAGAGTGTTATGGCGTTCTATCCTCTCTGTCTACCCCTACGGGGAAACGGCGTGATGGTTTGTTGTTGTTGTTGTTGTTATGTTTTATGTATTATTTTTTATATTTGCATGTTTCCACTTTCTTTAATGTTGTATTCCAACTCAACACAGGGCTCTAAGTCTCATTGAGTTAGAGATACGTTAGTATTTTTTTGTAATATGTATATTTGTACGAGTAAATAAATGAATAAATCATTTTTTCCGATGCCTAAAATATATAAATGCTTGGGATTGTTAAGTATTAATTAAAATCGGATAAGTAAGAGATTCGATAGTGTTTTGTCAGTGCTAAGATGAAAAACTAAGTACGCTCATAAGCACTTATTCCTTGTTGGTTCAAGATCCTTCAATCCCTTGCCTGAGGAATTGCAAAACATTAAATCTTTGTTAAAGTTTAAAGTGGGTTTGCGGTCTGGATTAGCATGGAAAACAAAGATAGACACCTTTTTTGAATACTTATTGTACTGTTCAGACATAATGTTTTTCTAGAAATTTGTATAACTATCGTATATATATTTGATAAAATAATGAAAAAAAAATGTCCCACGCTCTCAGAAGTTAAAGCCTTTGAAGGTATTTTTTAATAAAATGCATAATACGAAACACCATGTTGGAAAGTGTAGTATATGAACAGGCAATGTATAATAAAAAGTGATTTAGTAAAAAGAAGAATTAAGTATAAAAGCTACATTATTTAGTTTAAAAATAATAAAACAAAGCATCGGGTTGTGGTCCCGTGGTTAGTGTTGCGGACTCCGGACTGCTACGGACCGCTAGAGGTCCTTAGTTCGAACCCATTGGTTTTTGTTTTTTTCCCTGCATTTTTCTGCTTTTACTTTCTTTTTCTTATCTTCTTCCTTTTAAGTATATTTTTATATGAATCTTCCATAGAGTACGAATACGTACTCTTTGGGTGCGTGCGTTATCTTAACTTTGGCACCTATTTGTTGACATAACCAAAATTATTTAAAAAATTACACCCAGAGACAAAAAATAATTCACGTAAATTTTCAATAAACACTAAACAAAATAAAGTCATGGTTACACTTGTGACATATTGTTTTTATCGATTTTTGGATCAAAACAAAAAAAAAACATAAATTGATTTTTTAAGAAATACAATCCAACGCGCGATATATACGACACACTAAGGGATAGTTTAAGGATATTTTTATATGAATCTTCCATGAAGTACGTATACGTACTCTTTAGGTGCGTAATCTTAGCTTTGGCACCTATTTGTTGACAAAACCAAAATTATTTTAAAAATTACACCCAGAGACAAAAACGAATTCACGTGAATGTTCAATAAACATAAAACAAAATAAAGTCATACTTACACTTGTGACATATTGTTTTTATCGATTTTTGGATCAAAACAAAAAAAAATATAAATCGATTTTTTTAAGAAATACAATCAAACGCGCGATATATACGACACACTAAGGGATAGTTTAGGGATATTTTTATATGAATCTTCCATGGAGTACGTATACGTACTCTTTAGGTGCGTAATTTTAACTTTGGCACCTATTTGTTGACATAATCAAAATTATTTTTAAAATTACACCCAGAGACAAAAACTAATTCACGTAAATGTTCAATAAACACTCAACAAAATAAAGTCATACTTACGCTTGTGACATATTGTTTTTATCGATTTTTGGATCAAAACAAAAAAAAAAACATAAATCGATTTTTTTAAGAAATACAATCAAACGCGCGATATATACGACACACTAAGATATAGTTTAGGGATATTTTTATATGAATCTTCCATGGAGTACGTATACGTACTCTTTAGGTGCGTAATCTTAACTTTGGCACCTATTTGTTGACATAACCAAAATTACTTTAAAAATTACACCCAGAGACAAAAACGAATTCACGTAAATGTTCAATAAACACTTAACAAAATAAAGTCATACTTACACTTGTGACATAGTGTTTTTATCGATTTTTTGATCAAAACAAAAAAAACATAAATCGGTTTTTTAAGAAATATAATCAAACGCGCGATATGAACGACACACTGATGGATAGTTTTAGGATATTTTTATATGAATCTTCCATGAAGTACGTATACGTACTCTTTACGTGCGTAATCTTAGCTTTTTTTTTTTTTTTTTTTTTTATACGCCTCCACTCGTTTGCGAGTGATTTTGGCTCTTAGAAACAAGAAAAAGAAATTTAAAGAACATACGCTTCAGTGAACGACAAAAAAAAAACCCATACCCACGAAAAAATATAATATAATGTGAGGTAGTTAAAATCAGTATGAAAGAGTTGTGACAATAAAATATTATTACTGTATAAAGTAAACGTAAACATAAAATGAAATTTCGGGCCAAAAGTAAAGAGGGACATTCAATTAGACTTATTAATTAAATTGTGCAAATAATATTTAACAAATTCAAATATTTTTATTATTTGTCCTTAGGAATTTAGTCAGAAGTAAATAAGTATCCAAATCATTCTGGGCTAGTAAAAATTTTACGTTAAGAGGGAACGTATTATATTCTTCACATATATTTTGAAGGAATTCACTTCTTTCGAAGAGGGGACAGTCAAAAAACAGATGATCTAATGTCTCATCGTCATTTTCACAAAGACACATTGCCGAAGTAAAGACACCTATTCTCGATAAATGCGAGGCAACGAGACAATGTCCTATTCTCATTCTTGATATTAAAGAGATGTTCAATTTTGATTGCTTTTCGATTTCAAACCATGGTGTAACGGGGATGGAGCATTGAATACTCTTATAAAACAACCCAGTCGAGGAATTCTGCCAGAAAATTGTCCACTCAGATCTGATTTTATTAATTATAGTTGGTACACAATCGTCAGTAGGACGACTAAAGGAGTGCGGGATGCTTCCATGAAGGCATGCTTCCTTTGCTAGGTGATCAACTCTTTCATTTCCAGAAATTCCGATATGCGAAGGAATCCAACATAAGGTCACCTTGAAATTTCTCTCGAACGCAAAAAATATAAGATATTTCATTTCACAAATTAGTCCATCATTACTACCATAAATTCCAGATTTCAACTTTTTGATCAGACTTAGGGAATCAGTAAATATTATTGACATAGGAATCTCAAGGTGTATAACTTCCATTAAAGCCTCTTTTAGTGCAATGCACTCGGCAGTAAAAACTGAGGAATCGGAAGGCAGTATGAAAAGTCTACTTGATTGAAAAGTTGGAATATAAAATGCCGCACCACAACCTTGGGCTGTTTTAGATCCATCAGTAAATATAAATGTGGAACCAGGCCATTTTTCTTCTATATTCGCCAAGAATGTTTGGTTATTACCTTGGTGATTCAATCGAGCAAATGATTTATCAATACTTATATGTTCTTCTATTTGAGAGGAAAATATTAGTGCTTTAAATGGAGTAGAAAATATTGGCAAGTTGTCCCTGGGGTAAATTGTAAATACTGACTGAATATACTGCATGGACGAACACAATAAAGGAATAGATCTGCGAGCGTTTGTTTCATTTGTCATCTTTTGAGTTAGAATTGACAAGGATTTTATCAAAGGATGATCCTCAAATTCAATTCGTTTCAAAACAAATTTTATTGCAAGATATTTCCTGCGCAGCAACAATGGCATTTCACCAGTTTCTACCTGTAGAGATACAATAGGTGAGGACCTCATCGCTCCTAAAATTAAACGTAAACTCTTTGACTGAATTTGGTCTAATTTTTTCAATTGATATTTTGGCAAAGGGTCAAAAAAATAACTGCCATAATCGAGATGACTACGAATCAATGCTTTATACAACATTTTTAAGGTCGACGGGTGAGCCCCCCAACACACTCGAGACACGGCTCGAAGAATGTTAAGGTTCCTCTCGCACTTTGCGACAACCTCTTCTATGTGTATATTCCATGATAATTTCCTATGGATAGTCATACCCAAGAATTTCACTGACTGCTTAATTGGGATCGGTATTTCCTGAAGTTTGATGCATATATCCGGTATTTTATGTTTATTGGAAAATATTACTAATTGACTTTTTGAGGGAGCAACTTCTAAATAATTACTGCTCAGCCACAACTCTAGATAATGCATTATTGTCTCCATTTCGATCGCACCCTGCGTTATGTTTTTATGGTGGAGATAAATAACAAAATCGTCAGCATATTGTAAAATTTTACTCATACTTGGGAGGGAACTATGTAGGTCTATAGTATATATGTTAAACAGCAAAGGGCTAAGAACTGAGCCTTGTGGTAGGCCCTTATAAACAGTACGCATAATCTTACCAGTAGGGGTTTCAACTACTAGCTCTCTCTGGGAAAGCATATTGAATATTATACGTGATAATTTTTTTGGAATACCGGACGTACAAAGCTTTCTTTCCAGAAAAGGGAGGTTAACGTTGTCATATGCACTTGCTATGTCTACAAAACACGCAATAGTGCACATTTGTGATGTTTTTGCAGATTGTATATCCACGTGTAGTAAAGCAATGTTATCTAGACAAGACTTTGCTTTCCTGAAGCCGAACTGAGTGTAGGGAAGGAGGCGTTCAGTTTCAACATGCCATTCTACTCGAACCTTTATCATGTATTCTAGAATTTTCAGCAAACAACAAAATAACGCAATAGGGCGATATGAAGAGCCTTTTGATGAACACTTACCAGGTTTCAAAATTGGAATAATAAGTTGTTGTCTCCATTTTATTGGGACCACAGAAGAATCGAGAACATTATTATATAATTTGAGAAGTTCAACGCGAAAGGAATGTGGGAAGTGTCTTATCATTTGATAAGAAATAAGATCTATACCAGGAGTAGAGTCTCGTGCATGACTGATAGCTAAAGACATTTCTTCCAGAGTAAATCTCTGAGAAAGCCAACTTGGTGACACAACTTTTTGTGCTTCCGAAAATACTTCACATTCTTGAGGAACGTACGGGGGAGCTAGTTTATTTACAAAATCTTCAATCCAATCAGTAGAAGAGCTAGACAATGATGATAAGCACCCTTTGAATCGACGTACAGCACTCCAAATTTGAGAAACAGGTGTTTCTGGTGAGAGTGAGAAACAAAACTCACGCCAACCTTGACGTTTTTTGCGCTGAAGAGTTCTTTTAGCTAATGCTTGAAGTCTCTTCAGTTCTAAAAAATTACCCAAAGACATGTTATACCTATACTCACGCATCGCTTTTTTCCTATCAGAAACTATTGAAGTACACTCATCATCCCACCATGGGGGACACTTAACTTGCTTACGTTTTGCCGTTTTCTTGGGGATAAGTTTATCTGCAACTGAGTACACTTCATAAGTTATAAATGATAGCATTGAGTTTGTATCTTCGAGTTCAAAAAAAGGAAAGCTAACCGCTTCCAAGGCAGTTTCAAAATCTTTCCAATCAACCTGTCTCAGATCGTAACCTCTTGGCTGCCGGTTCAGATAAATTGAGTGTAAGGTTCGTTCGAAAGCAAGAATAATTGGAAAATGGTCACTTGAGTGTGAGTCGTCTAAAACCGACCATTTAATTAATCCCGCTAAGTCCGACGTGCAAATAGATAGGTCGACTGCGTTTTGATTCTGTGTGGGGGGGGCAAGACGGGTAGGTGACCCATCGTTAATTATGCATAAGTTAAGGCTATTCGTAAAGTCTAAGATAGCTCTACCACTAGAATCTGAAGAATTACATCCCCATGAAATTGAATGGGCGTTAAAATCCCCCAAAAGAATAAACGAAGATGAGAGCTTTGTAGTAATAGAATCGAAGTACGAACTATCAAAATGCATTTTTGGAGGGATATATATAGAAACAAAAGAGATTCCCGATATATCTATTGCAACAACTTGGTAATTTATGTGTGTTGGTATGGTGATGTGAGTGAACGGAATTTCTGATTTGATCAATAATGCTGTTCCCCCTCTACCATCAAGACGATCGTATCGAACCGTCTTATAGCCAGGGATATTAAAAGTGAAATTTGGTGGAAGCCATGTTTCTGAAATTGCAGCTATGTCAACATTATGTTCTTGAAGTAATGATATAATTTCGGATTTGTTTGAAACAGCACTTCTGCTGTTCCATTGTAAAATAGTAAATTGTTTTGAGTTAAGTATCCACTTCACCGCCATTTTTAATATTATGAATTAGAGAGTTAATTATAGGAATAAATGAAGCAGCGTTGGACGGTTGATATGAATTAGGATTTGATATCAAAGTAAGTAGAAGTTTAGCAATAGAATCAATTAGACTAGAAATATTTGATGGAACAAGTTCTGATGATGTTGAATTGTTTTGGGAATAAGCATTATTTTGAAGAGCACAGCCATCCGCAGGATTGGACGCCTGTCCATTCCGATAAGAGAGAAGTGATTCATGTTCCTTTGAATTCCATGCCTGAACATGTCTTGAATTTACAGCAGTAGACTTTATAGGAGGCGAAACCATTGTGATGGGAGTTGAAACGCGTTTAATATTTTTGGAAGTTTTTTCCGCATAGCTAATGGTAGATGTGGGATGTAAATTGGAAGCTTCCTTGTACGTCACATTACCAGCGGCCATTGTATGCTTTATATTCTTTTGTCGAGTCAGTTCTGGGCATGAAAAACTAGAGGCACTGTGCGAGCCATTGCAAATTACGCATTTAATGTTTTCAGTCTGGCATACTTCTCCGAGGTGAGATTCCCCACATTTGTAACACCTAGGGATCGATCGGCATTGAGTTTTCGTGTGGCCAAAGCGGCAACATTGAAAACATAAAATAGTTGGAAAAATATATTGCTCCACTTTTAAAGAATTATGAAACAAATAAACGTTATTGGGTAATGTTTGCCCCTCGAAAGTCAAAACAATCGACTGAGATGGTTTCCATGTCACAGTTTCACAAGATTTATCTTTATAATTAAGACGTCGAGCCTTAATTACCTTACCACATCCATAAGGGACCTCGATTGACTCAATAATTTCTTCAATTGTAAGATCTGTGGACACACTTTTTACAATTCCTAATTTGGTTACTTTAAATGACGGTACATAGGCTTTCAGGGAGTTAGTAACGACAAAGTTTGATGTTAAAAAATTGTTTGCTGCAACGGCAGTCTTAAATGTCAAGGAAATTTTAAATTTGTTTTCCACTCTCACACCTCCTAATATAATGTTACTAATTTTGTTGGTATATAAAAGTTTACCAAAAGTGATAGGATGAAGGGGTTTTGAAGATTCTTGGTATTGAACGAACACCAAGAATGGGCCAGAAGCATTATCCGAATAGGTAAATGATGGAGAGGAAAGGTCGGGAGCAGGGAAAGGAAGTTTGCATGGTTGCAAATCTGGGGAACTGGGTGCCCTGGGTCTTTTTCTATGCTCAAGATCAGGAGGATCCCCAGGATCCTCCATACTTAAGCCTAAAACAACGAAATGCAAAAAAGAACGCAGTCACAGAAATTAAATAAAAATAAATAATAATCAAAAATCGAAAACTTGTCAAACGCTCCTCCCTCGATGTCGAGTTATAACTTGACTAATCCAGTACAATGCACCGAAGAAATATTGTTATTCACACAAAACTGTACGCGCTGATAACAAAACACACAACCGTCCACTGTCGATGCTACGAGACAACCTCTAATCTTAGCTTTGGCACCTATTTGTTGACATAACCAAAATTATTTTAAAAATTACACCCAGAGACAAAAACGAATTCACGTAAATGTTCAATAAACACTTAACAAAATAAAGTCATACTTACACTTGTGACATAGTGTTTTTATCGATTTTTGGATCAAAACAAAAAAAACATAAATCGGTTTTTTAAGAAATATATCAAACGCGCGATATGAACGACACACTGATGGATAGTTTTAGGATATTTTTATATGAATCTTCCATGAAGTACGTATACGTACTCTTTACGTGCGTAATCTTAGCTTTGGCACCTATTTGTTGACATAACCAAAATTATTTTAAAAATTACACCCAGAGACAAAAACGAATTCACGTAAATGTTCAATAAACATAAAACAAAATTAAGTCATACTTACACTTGTGACATATTGTTTTTATCGATTTTTCTCTTTGCTTTCTTTACACCAACTACATTTCTAACTTGAGTTCTCAAATTTGGTCGTTTAGAGAGTTTTACCGGTAAACCGACGACATATTCTCCCGTAAAATATTGTTTTTGTCGGCTACGACGTTTAAACGATCTCGGCTCGACATCATGAACCATATGACCAGTTGACTTCCTGGATAATTTTTACACGACGACTTCCGTAAAAACAAAATAATAAATCATTTCAATTTATCGCGTGAGTTTAATCCTATTGTAACAGATTTAATGGAGTTTGCTTAATTTTAATGGGCCGTAGGATTAAAATAAATAGTATAAATTATTCTCTTGGTCAACATTACCACAAAAAGCAGACATTTATCATTTAGCCGCGTCACAAAGCAGATGTTTGTAGCGCGTGCGGGCAGTACTTGTATGAGGATTGTTTTTGGCTTGTACTGGGCCGGATTGTTACAAATTTAAATCTATGTAATTATGTTTTCTCTAGTCACAAAAAAATTTACAGTAATAAATGAAAAATGAAGTAAGGTTTGTTTTCATTGGTAAATACATGTATTTATAATGAAGGTTAACATATAAACATACCAGTTCCAGCCCTTATTTTTTTACATCACTGCTCGCGCAGCCTATTGTAGTAGGCTAAAACAGTACAAGATTTTTTATGTTCTAGTTATTTTTTAAAATATTTTTTTTTGTTATAAAATTGACCTTTATTTAAAGATAGATTTATAAGATTCAAAAATTGATAAAAATTAACAAAAAGTTTCAATTATAGGAATTTTTAATTTTTTTTTAGAAAAAAAATATTTGCGTTCTTATGATTTACCCAAATATTTAATTTTGAGAAACATTTTCGACGAGTTGTAAATAACTCACTATAAAAAAATGGAATCAAGTTGGGGTAGAGTGGGATTCGAATCACAGACCTTTGGTCCGTGAGTCCGAGACACTAGCCACAGGACTACAACCCGATAGTCGAATATGTTTAAAAAACTGTATTTTTGGATTTGTGAGAGATCAAACAACCTTATAACTAAAAGTGCAAAAAAGTGATCGTAAGAAACAACAACAACAACAAACCATCACGCCGTTTCCCCGCAAAGGTAGGCAGAGAGGATAGATTTACATTTATTTATTTATTTATGTCAAAATACATTTTTTTTAACTTTACATATTACATATTTTATAGGCACGAAATATTCTCAATCTGCAAAAGTGCTGGTATGAGGAGATATAATATATCATGACACAATAGTTTTAATAAATAGTTGATAAAATAACATCACATATCACTCGCACACGGGCGGTAAGAAGTGTTTTATTTAGGCGTTTTTTTAATACGTATAAGTTTTGTATATATTTAAGGTCATTAGAAAGTGAACTGTAGAACTTTATTGCTGTATACACAAAACTGTTTTTTTTTGTAAGTTCTAGGTTATTCGCAAGTTTGACGCTCTTGTATTTTTTTTTATGTATATTGTAGTAAAAAAAATAATTTTATATTTGTCTTTATTTTATTTTTTTTCATCTTAAATATCATGTTTACCTTTTCTGTATAAATTAATTCTTCCAAATTGAGAATCTCTGTTATTCTGTATAAATCTGTGGTTCTAGAATATTTATTAAAATTAAATATTACTTCAAGTGCTTTATTTATTGTTCTTGTAACTAATTCTAGCATTAGTTAAATACATTGCGATCATATTATTAATTCATATACAAAGTGTGGAAGGATGAAAACATTGTATACGAGTATCATTAATTTTGACCATTTATTTAAAACTTGGCCACATTACTCTATCTTTGCAAACAAATCTCACTTCCTCTAAATTTACACATCTTCTCATGCACGTACGTCGATTATTCCGACTTTTGACATGTCTGTCTTCAAGTATTTTTTGGATTTGGTCATGCCACGTCTTTTTCAGTCTTGTTCCATTTCTGCATCCATTGATATTTGCATTGTGAATAGTTTTAGCCGTTTTTTCACCGTCTATTTGCTCTACATATCCAAACTAGCGCAAAGCTCCTTTCCTGATTTTGTCGATAGTGCCTATCTCAGCCTTTCATTATGTATGGATCTCGACATTTGTGCATATATCGTACATAGTTTTACCACACATTCACCCGAGAGATTGCATTTGGACAGCATTCAGCCTACTTTCGTCCCTGTTTTTCCACGTCTATACTTCGCTTCTATACATCAGCGTTGGGACCAGGATTCCATTGTGAATGGCTAATTCTGCATCCTGTGACTTATTTGCCAAGGTTGATTTAAGTGCACTTAACACTCTGTTCCCGGCGAGTGCCGACAGTAATACGAATCAGAGGTCCGAGGTTTGAACCTTACTCTACCCCACCTTGATTTTTATTTTTCAATTGTGAGTTTATAACTTATTGAAAATAGTCATCGAAATTTTAAATTTGAATTTAATCTTTTTATTTGTTTTTTTTTCCATACATATATTATTTACATAAAAATTTAATTACAAAAACACGCTTTAGAAAAATATATCTTAAAATTAAGCTTTAACATAAATTGGAAAAAATGCCTACAAAGACTTCAGCGTCTGAGCGTGGACCATTCCTTTTTTAATGATTTAAAAGTTTATAGCATATTAATATGGTATGACATAAAAAGAAAAGAAGAGAAAAAAAAAATAAAAGAAAAACCAAATTAACATATGCTGATATTACGAAGATATAATTTATTTGCAGTATGCATTTAAAAAAAAAAAGAATGTGTCTATCTGTTCCTTCCATGCTAATCCAAGACCTCAAACCTACTTTAAACTAATGTGATTTAATGTTTTGTAGTTCTTTCGTGAGAATATTGAAGGATCTTGGACCAACATGTAAGGAGTGTCTCTGTGCGAACTTAGTTCTGCATCCTGGAACTCACAGTTTACTATAGGATCTATTACTAATACGATTTAAATTATTACTAAACAATTTCCTTTTTAAGTAAACATATTTCAGGCACAAAAATAAATATGATTTTTTAAAACCAAGGAGTCCACTCTCTACGTATAATTTATTACTAGGAAATAATCTTTGTTTTTTGTAAATTATTTTAATTATATTTTTCTGTGCAATTTCTTTTGAGTGACTATGCGCGTAATTGAATTATGTGGGTAAATTGAACGATTCTTATGCTTTTTTTACAGTTTAAAAATGTACATTTGTTTTTTTTATTTTCCCTCTGTATCGATAAAAATATAACTCAGATATCTGTAATTGGTGTTTTATTCTTAATATTATTTATGTTTGTTGACAATTTCAAGAATCATTGTTTTCACAATAAAAAAAAATAATAAAAAATTATTGATTAATGTTCAGAAAGTAGAATATTATGTTTAAACATTTTGGGCGTTTATGACCTTTAGTTTTACCCTGTATTTGAAAAGCTTTCTACTACTTAAAGCTCGCACAGCTAATGAGCTTATAAAGATCCGTACTAGACAGAACAAAATGAGGTTCAAATCCTGTAGGATTTAGGTTTTAAATAATAATTCACCAGAAAAAAATAGCTTGCTTATCTTGAAAGTATATGAACATTTTTTTTTGTTATTTTTTATTTTATTAGGAATCAAAGTCAAAATATGAAAATCGAAATTGAAAAAATAAACCAAATCATTATGATCAAATAAGTAAATATTGTTTAGTGGGATATAAAAGTTCACCTATCCGATCCATACTGTGATCTCACAACTTTCAATGTTTGTTTATTTTCCTCGTTTCTATGGCTATGGGTAGCTACTGTTGCTATGATAACAATTTTCCATATCCATATCTACCAACAATCACGTTTTTTCTTCTTGATAATTTTGTTTTGTCAACTACCGCATGTTCATATTTTATCTGCCCGCATCCGCTCGTCTTTTAATCATCTGCCTGCATCCGCACACATAAACATTTTCTGACCACCGCGCTGCCACATTCATCTATATATTTCCCGAAAAACTGTAGTGAAAGTGCAGTGTTTGCCAAAAAAGGGAAAAACTACCCAGAAGAGATTGGAGATAACATCTGGATTCCTTTCCCAGATTCCTTTTCCTGACTTCCCAAAGGTAATACTTTTGTTTGCTTTAGTTTGTTTCGCCGCATACTGTTTTTGTCCACATCTGCCATCTTTTCTCACCCCGCAAAAATTAACACAGATCAACAATTCAGTCAAATAATACCCACACAAATATATAATCGCGCCACAAAATAAACTAAATAATCTTAAATATTAGAAATATTTTACATAAGAAAAGCTTTAAAAAATAATGTTCCTCATTATTATTTCTTCAAATAATTTGGTTGATATTCAAATTTCTATGTATCAAATATCTTAAGTGTTGTTCCGAAATTTTTCCACAAATCACATTATCCATATAAAGCTTTATGATTTTTAGAAAATCAATGAACATTTCATCAATTTTATTAGTCCACATAACGTTTGCACTTAATTTGACATCTTTGACAAGCAAAAGTTTGTAAGCAAAAAATATGAATAAATAAGTAAATAAAAAATAAAAAATAAAAAAAAATGTTCACCGCTGCATAAGAAATACCGTTCGAAGACTTTTTGCACCGCTATGACGGCCGTCCGGCAAATGGCGGCACCGTTGTTTAACGTTTCGTTCACAATCGACGCTCTTTAGGAAACCAGCGCCATTGATTAGTAACAGACAACGTTATAATGACGTTATCTACCGTCACATGACAGCGGTTAGATGACAGCAATGTTCTCTCAATAAACCTCAGTTTTACGCTTCAGGACTCGGCAATATTTGAGTAAAAACTACATAAAAAAAAAAAATTGGGTGTTAATTTCTGTTTCTTGTAGATTTTTTTTGCATCACAACAGGCCAGAATACCCAATGAGGTAGTTCATTGGTTTTAAAAAAAAAAAAAATCTTTTTAAACTAAGCCAATTTTTTTATCAATTTTTATATTTCGTATTATCAGCGCTACAATTTTTTAAAGTTTTGTATTTCTGAAATTACTCTGCGTGCGACGTCAGAGGTTCTTTCCCGGTTTTTTTCTCAATTGGTCTAGGTATCGTGGTGTATTTTTCATAACCTCCTTCCATATTTCCTTTTTCCCACCTGCTGACAAGCATCCTTATAGAGGCTTAGCGGGTTAATACTCAAAAAAAAATCAATGTACTTTCATCATTAGTTTTCTAATTTAATACTTCGCTCCCATACAAAGGACAAAAGGATTTTGAGTATTATTAAAATAAAATCTATAACCTACTTCCACTATCTATCAAAACAATTAGTAACGAGAAAATGTTTCACAAGGCTATAATTTATAAAATTGGAAGTTTGATAACAACAAGTCTTGCAGCTACTGAGCGCATGGACGGTTGAAATTCTAGACCCCATTTACTAAATTTAGATATTTGATAGTTGATAACATTTACATAATATGATAAAAATAAAATGATAGTTAACATCACAAAAAGTCTTGTAGCTTCTAAACGCATTTCAACAACAAGAATGATTTTAAAAAGTTTATAATAAAAAATAATTTTAAAAAACGCAATAATAATACATTGAGCAAAGAACTAGTAAGTATGGAAATTAAGTGAACATGTAACAGCACAAAAAGTGAAATATAAAAAAAACTAAACTCTATTGTGAACTGCTAGTTTTGCCTCTTGCATTAATTATTTGTGTACCAGGGTGCAGTACAGGTTCTTTTTCGCACCTTTGTTCACCTGGACACTGAGCGAAAATAAAATAGGTCTGAAGTATTTAATATTTTCTGCCCCCAATTTGCGAATAGCCGTTGGTATTGTTTCTAGCACGTGTGGTTTTAGTGGAAATTATGCAAAATGAAGTTGGAGTTTGTTTGACTGAAAACCTCCGAAAGCCATAAATATTCAAATAACGTTGACTGTTCTAGAAATTTAGTGCACATTTTGTATAATACCTACGCTACATTGGGGTGGAAGTGAAGAGACATTTAATTACATTCATCTAACATAATTTTCCGCTAGTTTTGCTTTTAAAATCAAAACACATGACTTTATTTAAAAAAATAAATTATTTACAATTTTAAAAAACCCGTTAGGGTTACATTAGAAATTTAATATTGTCTAGTCATTTGATGTCTCGTCTAGTCTAGTTAGTTCAGTCATCATGTGCTTTTTCAGATTGATTTTAAATTTGTCTCCAGTAAAAGTTTTCAAGTAGTAAGGTAGGTCGTTGTAGTGTTTAAGTCCATTATGTAGTATTTTTGACTGTCCTGTGTTTGTCTTTGCTTTTTCAATATGATAGTGTTGTTGTTGTCTGGTGTTATATTTGTGTATGTCAGCATTTTTTACTAATATTATGTCGTCTTGTATGTTCCCAGTGTTATTTTGTGCACAATTTTAAGGTCTCAATTTTAGTCAAGTAGTTTATGTCAAACTGGTGTGTTTTTTTGTACAGTTCAGTCGTAGAGGTCAGGTAGGGTAAGTTGTATGTTAGTTTAAGAATTTTATTTTGTTGTCTTTGTATTCTTGTTATGTCTGTCTTGTTGCCAGTTCCCCAGAAGGCGATCATGTAACTCAATTTACTTTTGAAACAGGCTTCGTACATCATAATTTTTTCCTTTCTTGGTATAAAATCTTTAATTTTGTAGATAGAGGCCATGTAGTGATGCCATTACTTTAGTGAGTCCGTCTATGTGTTTTGTCCATTTTAATTGTCTTTCCATTGTGAGTCCTAAGTAAGTCACATGTTCTAGTTCTTTAAGAGCTTCGTTGTTTATTTTTATGTTCATTTTATGGTTCTTCTTTTGTGTTTCGAAATGTATTATATTGCATTTCTTGGCATTTATTGTTAAGAAATTTTTTGTTTGTCCATTCTGATAGTTTTTGCATGTCATTTATTCGCCCTATGGGAATAAGCATTTATTAGCAATACATTCAAATGCAGCATTATAACGTCAGTATGTAAATGAAGTAAAAAACAAGAATAACGTAAGAAAGACCACAAGAAATAATATCAAGTAAACAGAAAAAAATGTACCCACATAGGAATATGGGTAAAGACTAAGATATTGAATATATTTACACATATAAATATACACACATACATATAAACCAGTATTCATATATGCAAACACTTATTTATTTTAACATATTACAACAGAGATGAAGAACATTTAAGAGAAGGTAATATAGAAGTCTGGGCATCTACAGGGCTTTTGACCTGTCAATGGCTGGTTTAAGTGGCCACTATACACACTGTGTAACATTCACCATTCTGCCTATATTTGAACATCTATATTCCTTCAATTCTTTCATCTGTTGATGTTTGTGAAGTTAAAGAGCTGAAACCTTTATTTATGCGGGTGAGATTTATCTAATTGAATTATTTCACCTACATACTAGGCAACGCCTGAAAATATTATTTTTTCAATTTCTATACTTCTTCATGGACCAGGTAATTAGATGTTCAAATATAGGCAGAATGGTGAATGTTACACAGTGTGTAAAGTGGCCACTTAAACCAGCCATTGACAGGTCATAAGCCCTGTAGATGCCTAGACTTCTATATTACCTTCTCTTAAATGTTCTTCATCTCTGTTGTAATATGTTAATATAAACAGCTCCCCAGGGAGTTGAATCCAGTCCTTGTCTACAAAAATTTGGACAAACTCAAAATATTGTCGACTTATTTATTTATTCTATTATTTATTTATATTCATCATATAACACTTTGTATGCATATGAGGGCGGGCAAATAGCTTTAAGGCAATTTCTTTCTACCTACCCGAACCGAGCATCTCTCTTTCCATAGGTTTTTGCGTGCATTTTAGTTTCTGACCTCTATTTGTTTAGAAGTTTAATTTATCGGCTTCGTGCTGTAAAAATTTGGTTAGTTTATTCCAGACATGTTTAATATGAAAATAGTTTTTTTATTTCTTTTATTTATTTTTTTTTTTTGTTTATATTTGTTACATTTTTGAAACCATGATTTTTCACATACACACATACATATTTTCACATTAAAGTTTTTATAGTCCCTGGACTGGTTACTGAAGCGTAAAAGACTGATCATTTTACCTTCGTGTAACAAAAATGATCAAGATACGCTGCGATTGGTGAACCAATGCAGTATCCTTTGCACCATTAGGTGCGGAAAGATAAATTTAATTTGGGTTATCCATCAAAAAAAATCTGTTTTCGCATTGAAATATTTCAAATTAATTTTTAAAAATATGTTCGTTAGAAATTTTAATGAAAAATTGTAATGCTATTGTTAGTTTACATTAGTTCTAAAGATGTTGTGAACTAACTTAATTAAGCCCGAACAAAAAGAAAAGCATGCTTAAAATAAATAAATTTAATCGATCTGCTTTATTTTAGTTACGTTACTAAAAAAAATATATTTTTGTTTGTTAACCTTTCCAGGTCTAAAAGTGGTTTCTTGTGTCCCTCAGTTAATTTTTTTTTCAAAACATTTTTTTATTAATTTTATTTTTTGAATAAATCTATTCCAAAAGGCTTCAGGAACTCGGCAATAGTTATTCTCGTGTATCGGATATATTTGGTGTAGGATACTGTACTATAGATTAAACCAATAGAACTTTTTCAAAAAAGGTGAATGGTTACTAAGCTTTTAGTTAAACTGTTAAATAAAATAGTTTTTTTTTTTTATTTTTCTTTTAAATTAACCCTTAAAAATATTTTAATGTTAAATATTATATTTACATGTATTTTAAATTGTTTTAAACTTCTACTGAACATGTTATATAATTTTTAGGTTTGATTTTTGTTTCTTAATCTTAGTAATGTATGTTAAGGATATAATCAAACGCTTCGAATGTTAATGATCTGGGCGTTAGATTTGTGAGCACTCTGATATTTCATGAACACATACAGACAATCAGTGGTAATGCATTAAAGATATTAGGATTTGTTCTGCGTACTGCCAGGGTTTTCGAAAATACCTGCGTACTGAGAACTCTTTACAACTCTTTGGTGCGAAGAAGACTCGAGAGTGGCTCGATGATTTGAGGGTCACGTGAACTGAAGTACTCTCTTATGATAGAGAAAATCCAAAATAAGTTTCTGAGATATCTCTACATGAGAGAGTCCTTGGCTTTACCCGACCGAGTTTCTCCAGGGTATGCTTGGCAACAACAGTTTAGAGACTAGAAGGAATGTGTATTTGACTGCACATTTTAATCGATTGTTGCGCGGTATGATCGATAATTCTGAGATAATGATGATCATTGATTTGTGTGTTCCTGATAATTACCTAAGACAGCGTCAGCATAGGTTTGTTTCATTTTCCGATATTCAAGACCAACCTGCTTATGGTTATGCTTGTTGGAAGGGCTACATCTATGCTGAAAAATATCGCTCTGGCCATTGATCTGTTCCATGTATCCGAAGGGGTTTTCCGGAGCCGGATTCTCCTACTACTTTGACATGAGTCTCTGTCGTGTATATTTTTTTCTTTTTTATAATATGTACGTATTGAATATATGTTTGTTATGTATATGTTATATTTAAAATAAATGAATTGAAGTGATTTAAAAAAAAAAAAAAAAATTAAACCAAATATATGTTAGTACTATAAGTTTAGTAAAATACTATTTTGCCGTATATGTAAATAAAATAAATAAATAAAATAATATTTGTAATGTATCAAAAGTATTTAAGTGTTTCATGTCAAATTCTTAAAATAATAAATCTCATTTGACGTTTTTGCTTTCCCCCGTATAAACAGCAAACATAACAATTCATCGCTTTCAGCTTTATTATCTTTGAAATATTTGGTTAGTTATGTTTTGCTATTTGGGCGCAAATTTTTGGTCTTAACCACAAAATGCTGGATTTCGCGCATTACATTTTACTTGGATTCGCGCTTCTAACTCCCGTCCCACGGCGCTTACATTATTAGTTCAGCTCATTACTTTTTGAGTTTTGTACACTGATAACATTAGGAATCTTGTGGATAGTGAAAAAACTTTTACGCATTTTTAAAGTCGTCCGTTTATGTTTCTTTTATGAAGCACTTTACTTTTACTATTGCACATTCGAGTTGTGTTAAGAAAATAACGGGCATTTTCAAATTTTGTGAGTTTGGAAAGTTCGATTGTCATTTTTTTTGAAAATTATGATAGTATTCATGCTCCTGAAGAATGCCTAAATTTTCAGCTATATTCATCGTATACTATATCTATGGCAGCCGCTAAGGTTAGACGCGGTCGGCGTGCTCGGCGATTTTTGTCTTGGCGATCCAAAATGCCTCCACTGGGGTAGTTGAGTATTAGTTTTGACGTCATATCTGTAAACTTATGTTTTGTCACCTGTTATAACATGTGTCAGTAATTCAGCATCGTCGTTGGCTTCATTTAGTGACACCTGAGCAACGTCAATTCGCCGCTGTTTTAGCTCGAAATTCAAAAATTTTAGAACAAATTTTGATACCACGCATTTCATACCCAAAACATTAAAAAAAAATAATAGCGTGAGCCAATCGATATCTCAACATCATCAGTGACTTCTTTGATTGTGATTCGGTGATCGTTCAAAACCATTTCATTAACTTTTTCCACGTTTTCATCAGTTGTTGATGTGCTGGGGCGTCCGGGCCGTTTTGAAAGCGCGTTTACCACTCGTAAACTTTTGTTTTACTCAAAACAAACTCATCCTAGGCTTCTTTTAACATTTCACACACTTTATTAAACTTTGTTTAATTTTTTACACAAAATTTGAAAAAAAAATTTTGATCTGTTTAAAAAATAAACGAAAATCGCCGAGCTCATAAAAATACGTCCAACCTTCGCGGCTGCCATAGACAAAGTAAACAGTGAATACAGCTGAAAAATTTTGCATTATTCAAAGGCATGATACCAATTTAATAATCTATTTATATAATGCTCTTGTAAATTGACAATCGGACTCTCCAAACCAGCGAATTAAAAAAAAAACCGTTTTTTTCTGACACTCCTTGAATACTGGTAACGTGTAGATGTTTATGAGATGTTAGTTTACGGTTGTTTATAAAACATTATTTGGACGTCAGAAATGTGCAGATTGTGATGCAGGTTGAAGTTGAAAACTTATCAGCGTAACACACTTTAAAAATACAAATTTATTTATTTATACTTTTACATTGTTCGTATTCTTTTTTATACATAATAAAGTTCCCTCTCTGGGGGTGTCTCGTGCCAAGGGATACATTTTACAAAATGTGAAACATGCCTAAGATTAGCTATTTAACAAAGTGAACAAATTAATAACAATAAAAAAAACGTAATTAAACCAATTACCTTAATAATAATTAACAAAATAAACAATGAAAAACAAAAATATTCATAAAAAACATACATTTTAACAATAAAATAGCATACACAATTGTTTTGGTGTTCCCGCCAAGCCAAAGTTGGTCTGCATGTTACCATACGTTTTTAATTTAAAAAAAATAAAGAGTAGGTATAGAGTTTGATAAACTATTATAAAAATATTTGTGTTCGCACTTATGATTCCTTTGTTCTTTTTAATAAGTTTTAGATTATTTTTTAATATGTATTTGAGTTTTTTTCCTCTCGATTTTAACTAGGTATTAAGTTAAACAGTTTTTGAACTACACTCCCTTTTGTCCTATCTCCATAAAAGTTTTTATGTCGAAGCACCGACAACTGCTGAGGCAATACTGTCGGGTCAAGATCTGGTGGGTTATTTTGAATTTAAAACTTCAGTCGAGGAATGATCTGTCACAATGTGACTTGTGACTGTAAGACTTGACGCAATGAAACTTGCTCAAAGGAATGTATGACCACAACAATTCGAATAAGGAGGGATGTAGGTAAAATTGGGATATTAAATTTTTTTAATGAGTTGCAAGTATAAAAAATGTAAGTTTAGTACTTAATAGATATATTTATAAATTTAAATTTAAATTTCTAGTATTTTAGCTGGAGTATTCCTGGAACCCCCCTCAAGAACTCGCGTTTTTTTTACTTCAGGTTCGGAGAGGTTAATAACAAGTTAAATTATAAATTTGGGAACACAAACATAATTATTTCAGTATCTCATAAAATTCGCGTAAATATTCATAAAAACAATTTCCTATCTTTCCCTTAGGACCGGAAATTAAAAGCGTATTAATTATTTGTATACCCTTATCAAAACAGGGGGCAAACACATTCAGTGATCTTTTGAAATACCCAACGATTGTTACGCCTTTAGCCCTGAAATGATAGAAATTGAAGGATTTTGATTCTTACCGATCTGAAGGGACGTTATTTAAACGGTTCTATTATAATGTCCTCAGTGGATTGGGTTAAAAGCTTTTTTGAAAAGATTCCTTGAGCCTTTTTTCGACTTCCGTTTCAGGATTTCAGACATTGTCACTAAATCTTTCGGAGTTCTTTATCTCTATAACAGAGTTTTAAAAAGTACTTAAGCCACAATAAAAAGATTTCGTGATTGTCGTTATATTTTTAAAATGGGTTTTGCCAGTGCTTGTTTCTTATTTACGAACGTAAAATTTCAAGGGAGATTTATTTTTTATTTTTGTTGTTATTAAAGATATGTCCGCTTGTAATAAAGAACTGACGGTGATATAAAATTATATGGGAAAGAAAACACGCCAACAATAAAGAATATTTTTGTAATAGTGTTTTGAATTATGACTACAAATAATTTATTTGAATTTTTACAAAGTTTTAAGTAAGTTATTTTTTTTGTGGATCAGTTGGATTTCATTCTCTAAAGAGTTAAAATACTTTTGAGAATGTAATAAGAAGTCTAAAAATGTACAAAAAATCATAATTTTATTATATTAAATTTTTTACTGTTTATTTTATTTTTCTCATAAAAACAAAACACAAAGACCTTATACAATGGTTTCAATATGTCAGTAGAAATAAATATGTACATAATGTGTCTCACTTACATTATGATGATAACTTTTATTGTTACAAACTAATATTAATGCAATGTACTTGTTTAAGTGTATCAGATTTATTATTGTTAGTGAGGGTGAGTATATATATGGGATGTGTGTATATGTGTATGGGTGTGTGAGTATTGAATGTATGTGACAATGTGTAGTGAATAGTGGACATAAAACAATGATTATCAAAAATTGTCTGATTTTTTTAAAACCTTAATGAGAAGGCGTATCAACCACCTTATCGATCGATAGAAAATTGTTAAGAACGCTCCGGCCTAAAATCCAAAGTCAAAAATATGTAAAATAAACCACAAATAAGAAAACTAAAATCCACATTTAGTCAAATGGAGAGTTGTAATTTTGGGATACCTCAGGGTATGGTGATAGGTCCGCTACTATTTATTATCTATGTCAATGGCATATTTTGTCAAAATTTAAATTTAAAAATAATATCATATGCCGATGATACGGTTGTTTTAGTTGAGGGAGTTAATTGGAACCTAGTAAATTAAGTAGTTCATGACGTTATAAATAAATTGAAATATTGTTTGACCAAAATATTTTATCTTCAAATACGGAAAAGACAAAAATCATCCCATTTTTTTTATAAAGAAAACAAATTTAGATTCAGTATTAAAAATAATTATTCACCAAAGCAAATGGAAAAAACTAACTGAGATCTAACATGTTCAGTACTTGATACAATAGATAAAATTAAATATCTTGGTGTATACATGGACCAAAATTTAAAATGGAAAGACCATATTGGTGAACTAGTTAAACGAATTTGAAAATGTATTTACGTATTTATTAGATTAAAGAGTATTTTAAAAATCAATCATTTAAAAATAGCTAATAACTCAATTGTATAATCTTTGTTAAAATATGGTATTGTAGGATGGGGTGGTGCATATGCCAATATATGAAACCCTCTTTAAATAATACAAAGATTAATTATTAAAGTAATTTTAAAGAAACCCTAAACATTCAATACGGAAAGTCTTTATGAAATATTTGAAGTTCATAGAGTAGACACTCTTTATAAAATGAATTCTTTTATACAAATTTATAAAGAAGAAAAAATAAAAGATTTGAGATGAATAAGTCACTCAGATACCAAAATAATATTAAAATTCCTAAATTCCACACAAGTCATGGTCAAAATAGCTTTGTCTTTAAAGGTGTCAAAAATTACATTATTCTCCACTATGAACTTAAAACTATTAAAAATATTGAATCAATAAATAAATTTAAAGTAAATCTAAAGAAATTTTTTGAACACGTGTAAAACTACACGTGTTCAAAAATTCAATTACAATTAGTATGAATGTATTATTGTTTTATGTTTTTTTCGTTACATATTGTATGTTTTTTTTATTTTTATCATGTAATCGTATATTTAAAATTATTTAAATTCTTATAAATAAACAACTACAACAGTGTAAGTCACTCTACAAGCACAAGAGTGAGTCTCTTTTTTTTAGAGTAACAGTGATAACATTTACCAGATGTATAAAAGTAGATCTGTATATAATTTTCTAAAAACATGTACCTTTATTGACACTTATTACTAAAAAAAAAAAAACAAAGTTACAAATATGTCAGTACTCAAATACACACATACATATATGATTACATGCACGTATGTATGTATAATATGTAAATGTAAAGGGTGATTATTTTCGAACATCAATAATGTCATTTGTTCATATAATTCTTTTTGATTTTTAAAAAAAATATTTTTTTTACTTTGATCTTAACTGAAAACACATTTTTTTCCCTTGAAGACAATTTTTTTATTTTTTTAAAAACATGTCAACAACTGTTAACTTTGACCGCTTTTTGCCATTTATTAGGTTTTTTCTCAAGGGTTTCGTATGAACAGCATATTCTAGAACCTGATTTAAAATTGAAGGTTGTTTCAAATCTTGATAAGGCGCTGTTTACTCAGCATAATAATGTAGTAAGTGCCAACCCCTCATCTTAAGTTCCAATTGTTTTAGGAAGTCTAGAATAATAAAGGATTAAGTCAACTATTCTCGAAAGCCTGAAAATCCGGACCCAACCAATTACTTATTCGGTATATAAGATAGGTAATCAAAGTAATTCTTAGGACTTAAATAAATCTCCCATCAGACCCCATAATAAAACTCTATTTACTATAAGATTTTATTATGCATTCTTAGAAAACATTTTCTGGGCCTATGCTGACTAAGAAAACAGTTCTATGTATGAAATTGAAACAGAACCTGGAACGAGTGTTTTTTACTCGATAGCTACTCTTAAAAAAAACCGAGTTGAGATAATAAGTCCACCTTATTATGTAGAAGACAAGATACATAAGTAATTTGAATAAATGGCTTAAAAAATAAATAAAAAAGATTTTTTCGACATAATTTCAGCATAAAAGAGTTAAGTTGCATATATACGAGTAACACCTTATTAGCCGATTTAAGTGCTACGATTATTATAAAGCAGTCACAATTTATGAAAAGTAAACATGAATTGGTTTTCATAAGTCCTGTAGGTGCCTAGACTTCCATATTACCTTCTCTTAAATGTTCTTCATCTCCGTTATAATAAGTTAATATAAACAGTTCCCCAGATAGTTGAATCCAGCCCTTGTCTACACAAATTTGAACAAACTCAAAATATTGTTCATAAATCCACCTTGTCCATGAAGAAGTACTGAAATTGGAAAAAAAAAAATTTCAGGCGTTTCCTAGTATGTAGGTGAAATAATTCAATTTTATGAATCTCACCTGCATAAAAAAAAGTATACAACTATTTAATTCAACAATCATCAACAGATGAAAGAATTGAAGAAACATAGATGTTGAAATATGAGCAGAATGGTGAATGTTACACAGTGTGTAAAGTGGCCACTTAAACCAGCCAATGACAGGTCGTAAGCCCTGTAGACGCCTAGAATTCTTCTTCACCTTCTCTCAAATGTTCTTCATCTCTGTTGTGATATGTTAATGAATTAGTTTGTTAAAATCGCTTCCACAGAACTACTAAAAATCTCAATTTGCGCATGCACGGACTTCAGTACTGGACGACCGCTTTATAGGAATCAACAGACTTATGCAGTTCCACATTTCAGAATTAGATGGAGAGCAATGAATTTAACTTCATCTCGCGATAACTGCGCAGGCAAAAGATTGTAAAAGATGAGTTAACCAATATTTTCTTATATAAAATACTAGCTTTAACCCGCGTTTTTTACGTTAGCCTCGTGGTGTAATAGTCAGCGCGTTTTGCCTGCCATGCAAGATGTCTCGGGTTCGATTCCCGATATGGTTGATATGAAATATTTATAATAAAGGGTATTTTTACACTAAAATATTTCATAGTCCCTGGACTGGTGTCTGAAACGTAAGATTGATCATATTACCTTCATGGAAGAAAAATGATCAAGATTCGCTGCGATTGGTGTACCAATGCGGTGCCCTATGCATATTTTCAATGTGAAATATTTCCATACTATTTATTTTTAACCCTTCATTATTTGTATTTGTATTAAGGATTTTATATTTTTGTGCAAGGTGAAGGTGTATAGTGGGTTTTGCATGTTGGTTTAATAAGTGTCCTGACGAAGAGATAGGTACGACTCAAAACCGGTAGACAAAGAAAAGTCGATAAGTGCTTATATAAATCTTATAACATTTAGTAACTTAATGTTTAATTACAACGAAAAAGCAGATTTGTAACTCATCATCATCATTCTCTTTTCGCACCAAATGGTGCATACGGCACTGCATTGATACACAAATCGCAGCGAATCTTGATCATTTTTGTTATATTAAGGTAAGATGATCAGTCTTAGGCTTCAGGTGCCATTTCAAAGACTTAAACATTATAGTGTAAAAATACCTCTTCAAATAAATGTTTCTTGTCAACTATTTTAGGGATCGAAGCCGAGACCTCTTGCATGGTAGGCACGCACACTGACCACTACACCACGTGACCGACCATTTGTGCTTATGTTATGTGCCGTGAGGTGTTGAGGAGCACTTTGTAATGAGTAATTGAATCGCCCTCTATTCGTCAATAAAAGCAGCGTCGAAGATTGTATGTATTTGTTTATTTGATTCACCTTTGAAGACAACAAGATGTCTCCAACTACACTTGCTGGTTTTACTGTACTTATAATTAATAATATTTTAATACATTAAAATAAAATAAAATGACTTTTTTTTTGTGTATTACTTTTATTTTTATAATTTGACAATCAACTAGTTTCGGCAATACTATGCTTCCTTCAGGGTTAATTACAATCAAACATAACATATCAACTAACATAGCCGCTGACGGTACCACGACTGAAGAACTACTATGGAAATATAACAATGGGTAGTGTAGTACCAAAACTGTACAATTTAATACCAGCTGAAAATCGCGAGGAAAAAAATTTAATTTCATTAAAAAAAATAGTCAAAAATTTATTAAAAACATTAAGTGAAACTTAAGTGTGCGTATAAATATATTTTATTCATCATTTATTATTAAACAATGTACTTACTTATAAATTTTAAAAAAGATGTAATGTAACCCGCAGGCAAGCTTCGGCTTTGCGGAAACAAAAATACAATTATGTATGTTACTGATTTGTTGAAATGAATAAAACTTTATAAAAAATATATATATATAATATAAATTTTTCACAGTGAAGGTAGAGTAGGCGTGGCTACGGAGGTAGGAGAATAGAGGGGATTTGTGTGGATTTAGGAAGAGGGAACATTTTTAAGTTGGGACTGTTACTAAGATTTATTTAATTATTAATAATATGTACATTTTTATGTACAGCCTTTCTTATCTCCAATATTTACGGTACCCCATTTACGGTACCAATATACATACCTATGGGCCTTGAAGACCTTTTTTTAAGCTATGCCTAAGCTTGATTGTTAACATATCTATCATTATGTCTAGGCATAACTATACCAGAATTATAAGTAAGGCCCTACATAGAATAAATAATTATGCTTTCTACAAATCTAATTGATTTGTTTCAAGTTAATACCAAGAACAAAGGTATACTTTGTGAATGGCGTTGATTGTTTGAGCTATTGACAAAGCGCGGTTGGGGTGCAATGTGGCGCATAATGTTTGACTCATCAGCTGGTTCATTGTCCCGTAAGAGGGACATCATGAGCAATACTGCCACAGCGTAATGCACGTACACTCGAGTGAGATATGGCTTGATTGTGTAACTATTGTTCACTGGGCCTCGATTATGATGAGAAGATAAGGACGTCATACATTCGCCATGACGGTATAGTTAAAGATAAATTCTCTCGAGCGATTACAAAGATACACTACCGACTCCCCACCTTCAAGATTTGATGTAAGTACATCGGTTTGTATCGACGGGTCTTGAACCCCTCAATTCGTTTATCTACGCATTAATAGTGTAAAAAAATTGATCCACCGAGCAATGTTTCCTTTAGTTACGATTCATATTATTTTTTTATCGTTCTGTTGCTGGCACTTTTTCTCTTAAAAGTCTATTAAAAATTTGAGAGAGAAATATATTAATTTTGAAGTCAAAATAAATTTCGACATAACTGTCAGTTTTAAAAACGAGTGGCTAGACTAGCTAGATGCCTGCCCTATTAAAAAACAAGAGCATATTACAGCTGTTAACATTTTAAGTTATTATTTTTTTTTATCGGTTTTATAATTTTTTTAAATTTATCTCTTTTTTATCGAAAGTCACCCTTGTAATCGCTCAGTTAATAAATACATACGATCGTTAAGTATACAGTATTGCTAATTGTCTTAAATAATGTAAAAATCATCAGTATTTTTTGCTCGAACTGGGATTTATTAGAGTTTAAAAGCCTATTTTAAGTATAAATGAGAACTATTTTAAATGTTGATGAAGTAAAGAACGCGGACTAAAATTTCGGAGTCATTCATTGGTTCTATTTAATCATACGATGCCGAGATGACAGGAAGGTAGAACATACCGAGGTAGATACAGATAGTACAGAAGTTAAGCATATCGTCTCGATATGTTCAGATGAGCATAGCGTTCATAATTGAGGCCCTGAAATGGCCACCTGACCGTGCTCGGTATTAACAACTCCGATCAATGAAAATGTTTTATTAAAATTTAATTAGGTTAAGTGGAAAATATGACACGGTGCGTAATATGACCAGTAAAACTGACCAATGACAATGTCCCAACTCAATACAGGACTTTAGTTCCACGGAGTTGGAATTTGCTACATAAATATATTGGGAATAAAATAAATAAAAAAAATACCAGTAATCATCTCCATAATACTTTTTTCACACCCAGTAGTGCATAAGACACTACATTTGTAAACCAAGTGTAGAGTATTTCGATTATTTGTAACATGAAAGTAAGGTGATATTAGTCTTAAAATTTAGGTGCCAGACCACAAACAATAACATATAGCAGTTAATCAACCTTTGACCCTTATCATGGCAATTAATAAAATGATAATATAATTTTATTTTAATCACTCGTTATCTTCAATAAAGTTTACAGGACATGCTAAAACACTTTTTATATATTTTTTATTATAAATTTTTTTAAGCCCTTTTTAACAGACATTTCTGTACCTTTTAAAAAAAAATAAATTCTGTATTTAATTTTGTATTGGACCTTTAGGATGAAAACAACTTAGAAACTCCAAATGAGTTCAGATCATAAAACGACTTCAATTAACACTATCCATCTTTCTGCATTTAAAAAAACGGAACATTCGAGTGGGAATATGACAAAACCGTTACACCGGTCTCTTTATTACTCAGAGAATTTAGATAACGTCTCAGTTTAGAAGCGACTTAATAAGTGTTGTGTTTATATTGCTGTGTGAAGGACGCAACGCAGACAAACATACAGTGACCAAAAGTTGGTTGAGTTGATATTATTCCAATACAAATGACAACTTTGCTTTATTTTTCAAAATATTAAAACGACCAATTAAGCTTTGTGATTTTATCGTACCGACTTACCGATAATCTTAGTAACTTATTTAAATTAATGTCATTTTATTATTTAAATTATCGATAATCTTTGTAACTTATTTACGTTTATATCATTTTGGTAATAAAAAAAATACGTGTTTGGTGACCTGATCTGACCTAATAAAAATTATCTCATTATCTTATTTATCAAAGTGCTTTTGTTTTTTTTTTTTAATCTAAAAATGACTCATTAAATAAATGTCTTGTTTAAAATTATAATAATTTATTTTTATCAAGCATTTTTTTCATAGATTCATAGCTAAAAACCTTCGGTATAATGTTTGACTCAAAATTTGGTGATTACTTTGAAAGATATGAAACAATCGACGAAATAATACAAAGGTGTCACAGTTTACATTCTTCTTTTGCAATTTTCGTTGTTCGTTTTTCGTCGTTTTTCTCCTAAAGGTGCGATATGTGTTTTCGGAAATGAGCGTTTTTTGAGACAAACAAAAAGATCTGTTTATTCACATAAATCGAATGTATCACATTAACTTAAAAACAAATGACTAATATTTAAAACATGTAAACCAAATTGCATTTAATCTAAAATAATGCAGATTGAAACAATGTCACGTTTCCCTATTGTTTTAATAGCCAAATTACTTGAGCCGATGTCAAGTTCTAACTTGTCAATATTCAAACTGACAGTCACGGGCTACGTGACATGACTATGTTTTGTGTATGAGTAAAAAGATAGTGCATTCTCGTATACTGTCGTTCTTCTTTATCACCTTAGCCACAACGTTACATTTAGTTCAAGTTAGTAATAATTATCATAGATTTTGTAGTTGTCAACTCAACGGACTCAAACGCTTCAAGGGTTAAAATCAATATTTATTATCCAACTTGACAGGTCGACCCCAAGACGTCAAGAATGGTGGACGAATACGCCAATCATTACACAATGAGGCGGGCTTATCTTCATTCGATTTATGATTCAAGGTTTTTACCTCAGAATAGCCACCAACTAAACTCAACACCTCTCAGTTTTCTTTCACCCTCAGAACTGCATTCTCAATCTACATAAATCCAGAGAAACTACACGTTTTAAAAACCGTTTATTTTTTAATAGATTTGTTTATTTAAAAATAAAAAACAATTATACATCGAATTCATTCATTAGACGTACCTGTAGAAATTATAACGGACTCAGTATTGATGTAGACATTTTTAACTGCACGTTGCATTTGTACAGCAAATTTCTTCGTGGGGTCGATTATTTGGGATAATTGCTGAATGTGCATCTTGAGTGGTTTATGCTATGTATATGTGCCGCATGTAATGTATATGTTTGTGGATGTTTTTTATGTGCGTTCATGTGTGTGCGTGGATGGCTCGGAGTGTACATTCGGTATTTTTATTTATTTTAATTTATTACCTCCATGGAAAACGCAAATGTCAACAATTATTCTTTTCTCACTTAAAATTCTTATTTATTTTTTTGTCACATTTAATGTTTATATCTTTTTAATTTATGAAAACTTAATTGGTCTTTTTATGTTAAAAAAGTGTTGTTTTTAATACTTATTTTGTATGACTGTAGGTTTTCTAAATAAAATAAAATAAAAAATACGCATAGTGGGTATTTTAAAGAACATATTTATACGTCCCATATATAAGGAAAGTTGAAAGAGACAATGGTATATAGTAGACTTGGTGGGAGTGGAAGCGAGAGAGAGGGGTTTATAATTGAATTTGATTCATTGATCGTTTAAAAGAAGACAACTTGCTATCAAAGAAATCAAAACTGGTATGTTTGTTGGCAGACCTAAGAATTCTGGGCATAGGGTAATGAAAACCATAGTTAGTTCTATGGTTATCAGTGTGAAAGAGTAAGTTTTGTCTGAGGTTTCTAGTTGGGATATTAAATTTTATTGAGCTCAGTAGTTCAGGCGCATGAAAGAGTGAAGTTAGAATTTTTAATAGAACTAGAAGTTCGGATTTATTTTGACTGTCTTGAAGAAAAAATATATTTAAGCTAGTTTCTAACTCGTTATACGTATATTGGTCTCCGGATAAGTCCAATCTCCAGCCTATCTTTCTTATAAATCAATGTTGAACTGATTCAATATTTTTATGCATTGGAAAAATAACATTACATGTGCTGAATCAAATCAAATGTTAAGGTGGTTTAATAAATGGTAAACTCGTTAAACGTTGGTATTTTTTTACCATCTCAAGAATGGAATTCATCAAAAGAATCAAGGTGTAAACTCTAATTTTAATAGACGCGTAGACAATTTGAGGGGGTTGCTTGTTGTTTAATTGCTAACTACAGTCCTTAAGTCTATTGTGTGGCCATTGTTAATTAAGTTGTACTGAAAACTGTTCTCAACAATACAACAAACCATTTCTACAC